>NC_079211.1:78754858-78884858 GCF_029633865.1 Lampris incognitus
AGAGTCCTGCCATGCTCTTCTTTCACCGTTGGCTCCACTCCCACTTTGACCTCCTCAAACCAAGTGTGGTGGCTGTGATGGATCAGGCACAGGCAGACCAGCAGGGTCGCAGGGTTCCATTCGCCACAGAAAAAGGCTTTGCAGTTGGAGACTCTGTGCTGGTCCGTGATTATAGGCAGGGGGAGGAGAAGTGGATGTCAGATGTGGTGGTGTCTCAGCAGGAGCCAGTGTCTTATATGGTTGAGGTGGGCTCTGCACTACACTGGAAATGCCACACAGACTAGATCATGTGAGCCTGTGACCAGGAAATGCTCACGCCCAGAAAGCCACCACAGCTTGTCTTATTGGGTCAAACAGCTGCTGTCCCCATGAAAGACCCAGTGACTATTCCTGCAGTGGCTGGGCAAGATTCCCCCCATAAATGTCATCCAGTCACCCAAACAGAGGCAGCCAACCCAAGACCAACAGAACTATCAGTTGAGGCTGATGCTCCTCCAGGGACTGGTAGGAGGTACCCTTCATGGGTCATCAAACCCCCTGACCGCCTTACCTTTCAATGGGCCTTTGGTGAGAGGCATTCACCCCACCAGTTTAGGTCGTAAGTCTTGTTTCTGTAGCAGGGCATAATGATCCCAAGACAGACTTGAGGTGGGGGCAGTGTCGTGGAAAAGATTTATATAATTATAACCTATTGTTAAATTTTCTCTCACATTAGTCTACCCCCAGCCTCAGTCAGGTAGTGTGACATGTGCATCCCCTGTTCCGTAATGGAAGGTGGCAGTTGTATGCTTTGGGGGCGAACTTGTGATATCTATTAGAAGGTATCCAGTGTTGTTCTGTTGGAACACCTCATGTGTCATTACCCATCAGCCGTGTTTCGCGGGGACTGCAATCTGAACTAGTGGGGAGGAGATGTGCTGTATTGAGCTGGCTGTTTGTTCTGGACAATGTCCCCCAGGCGACAGTGGCATTTTCCATTCCACCATTAGCTTGAGCCCACTTTGGGGTTGTTTTCACGTGTGTGATTCCATGTTGAGCGCAATAGTTTCTGAACTCATCTGATTTGAACTGTGGCCCATTTTCAGACTGTCAGTCACTTTTTCAGTTGTTGTGGAGGTAAGCACAATATACTCGTAATATCCGCTGTAGTCGTCTACCACAATTGAGTGTTTTGAAGGTAAAGGTCTGAGTAGGTCTACGGCTATATCTTGCCATGGTCCATCTGGCAATGGTGTCTGCCTTAATGGTTCTGGTGTGTCCGGACGTGATGTAATTTGACACCCATGACGTGCTCTACAGTGTCTTTCTATGGCCCTATCCATGCCTGGCCACCATACTTTGTTTCTCAGACATTGCTTGGTTACTACAATCCCTACATGTCCCTCATGTGCTAGTATGAGTGCTCTCAGCCGTAACACATTTGGTAGCACTATACATGTGCGTCGTAGGATAATATAGCCAATTACACACAGTTCATTAGTTACATGTGCATATGACATACATTTTTCAAAATGTCCAGTGTCTATAGCTTTTCTCACCTCAATCAGCTCTGGATCAGTCTGTGATGCTTCCTCCACCTCCCTTGTAGTCAGAGCTTTGGGGGTGGCATTCACAGCAACAAGTCACACATAGTCGTCTGAGCCATATGCATGCTGTTCTGTCATAGCCGTCTTCCCCAACAGACGTGACCATGAGTCAGCTATGTTCGCTTTTCCCAGCACATGGACAACTTTGAAGCCATAAGGCTGTAAACGCAAGACCCATCTTTCTGTGCGGGCACAGGGTTTGGATCGTGAGCTGTATATTGACTCCGCAGGCTTGTGATCAGTGACCAGATCGAACTGTCTGCTATACACGTATGGGTGAAGTCTTTCACAGGCCCACACCAGAGCTAGAGCCTCCCTCTCCGTTTGAGAATCTCCTTTCACAATTGTTCTATCTTCTGCTCCCATAGCAAATAGGAACCATCTCCCCCTGCTGGCGTTGTGTGAGCACGGCGCCTAGTCCCACTGGGCTTGCATCTGCAATCATCTGTGTTGGAGCATCTTTATGAAAGTTTGCTAGAGTTCCAGCTTTCACCAGTCCATCTTTGAGTGCATTGAAAGCTCTTCTTTGCTCTGGATCAAAGGTACATTTAGCGTCTTTTCTGCTTAGGCGTCTTAATGTTCTGCCAGAGTTGCAAATTGTGGAATGAATCTGCTCTGTAGCAAACAAGACCTAAAAAGCGTCTCACTTCTGAGGCCTTTTCTGGCTCTCTGGCTCCCACTGTTGTTCTAACTCCCTCTTCCGTAGGTCCAATGCCTTTGTTTGTCAGAAAAATTCCCATGAAGATCAAGCGATCCATATTGAATTCATATTTTGCGGGATTCAAGGTAAGTCGACAATCCTGCAGACATTGCATGCCAGCGTGTAGCCGTTGGTCATGTGTCTTTTGGTCTGGTGCATGAACGATGACGTCGTCTGAAATGTTTTCAACTCCCTCTATTCCAGCTAGTGCAGGAGGCTATTTCGTCTTGATATTGGTCGCTGGCTGAAGACACTCCGAAGATCAACCGTTTGTTTCTACAGACTCCGTTGCGGGCGGCAAATGTTTTGATCTGGCGTGATGATGGTGTCAGCTCCAGTTGGAGGTGACCCCACCTAAGGTCCAGTTTGCTGAACACCATGGACCCGTTCATGCCTTGCAGGATTACATCTAGAGTAGGTATGGGGTGTCGTTCCCTGGCGTTGGCACGGTTTGCTTGACGCATATCAAGACAACGTCTAATTTCGGAGTTGCCTTTTGGCACGATTACTCCTTCATTAACCCATGGAGTAGGTCCATTCCCTGTTTCAATGATGTCCATGTCTAACAGTTCTTTTATTTTTTTCTCTACAGGTCTCCTCAGATTAAACGGGATCCGCCTTGTGGGCTGCGCTACCGGCTGAATCTCAGGATCGATGTAAAGACGGATTTGCTTGGTTTGTATGTAGTTTTCCCGCACCCTGGAACACATCTGGGTACTGTGCCTGTAACGGCTGTTTCAGATCTACAAATGCACCGATATTTGTGCCAATACTAAATACTCGCAGCTTTACTGCTGTATCCTTCCCCAATAGTGGCTCACCATCTCCTTTGATGACAATGAACTCGGCATATTCAGGGGAATCTCCGATCTTTGTTTCACATTTGAAAGCTCCCGTTGTTGCTAACGGCTGGCTGCATGCATAAGCATAACATTTTGTCTCTGCCTCTAGGACATAGGAATGGCATTTTTTTGTGTTCTGACTTCAGTTTCCCCCGGGTTTTCTCATCGGTTATACCGCAGGTTGCACCAGAGTCTACGAGCATCTTTAAGGTTACCCCACCCAGGCAAACATCCAGTCTTTTTTGCACTGAGTCATCACTCACCACAGAAGCATAATCTGATTGCTTGATTCAACTCCTTTGGATAATCTGATTGCTCTTCCACATTGCTGACTATTTGTTTCCCGATATTCGTGGTCCTACATACTTTAGAGAAATGACCATACCATTACATTTATCGCACTTCTCACCTCTAGCTGGGCATTTTGGATCTTTGCCGAAGTGATCTGCATTTCCACATCTGTAACAAGGTTTTTCTGACTTACTTCTCTGTGGGTGTTGCAGTCTGTTGAATGGTGTCTTGTTGTGTTTTTGCCCTATGTGATTCACGCTTTCATTCCCTCTCTTTGCAATCTCTTCCCCCCATGACGCTGACATCTGACGCTGACCACTGCTTTTCCCCCACATACAGAGACGCATTCATGTGACGACACAAGCCGACTCCGCCCCCTCCCGAAGACAGCGCTGCCAATCACTGCTGCTTCATCGAGTCCGGCCATAGTCGTATCTGACGAGACCGGGGAGCGAACCCCAGTCCCCAGTGGGCAACTGCGTCGACCCAAAGCCGGTGCTTAGACCGCTACACCGCCACGGACCCCTCTACTATGCCTTTTCAAACACTACGGCGTCGGTTGTTGTTGACACATCCTCTCCTGCCAAGGGTGGTGCTCTACACCAGCTAGCTGGGGAGAGCACCTTGCTGCTGCACCTCTCACTGCTGGAGGTTACGAGACGGAGCAGCCAGTCACACTGGTAGGTGGTGAGTCAGTAGCTGGGTCAGTAACTGAGTCAGTAGGTAAGTCAGTAGGCCAGTCAGTAGCTGGGTCAGTAGGTCAGTCAGTAGCTGAGTCAGTAGGTCAGTCAGTAGCTGAGTCAGTAGGCCAGTCAGTAGGTGACTCAGTAGCTGAGTCAGTAGGTCAGTCAGTAGGCCAGTCAGTAGCTGAGTCAGTAGGTCAGTCAGTAGGTCAGTCAGTAGCTGAGTCAGTAGGTCAGTCAGTAGGTCAGACAGTTGGCCAAACAGCAGTACAGACCCAACTGACAAGTGTGCTGCCCATTACAGAGAGGATCTACGACACCGATAACCACCGCAACATCACACTGCAGCCAGACCGGAAACTAACCATACCATATAGAACACACACACGCACACACACACACACACACACACACACACACACACACACACACACACACACACACACACACACACACACACACACACACACACACACACACACACACACACACACAGGGAGACAGACGGGTAGACAGATGAACAAACGGAAAGACAGATGAACAGACGGGTAGACAGATGAACAGACAGGTAGACAGGTAGACAGACGGGTAGACAGACAGGTAGACGGTTGTTACCACTCCATCCTGGGTGGGGTTTGGGTTTCTCCCACCTTCCTGGGACGTCAGCAAATGGAATTCCTTTAAAAACGTCGACAGAATGAAAAAACCCCATCCTGATGTTCTCCCCCTCCACCAGCCCCCCTTCAGTCTGCACCACCCCCAGCTACAGAGAGACGGAGAGACAGAGGGGGGGGAGAGAGAGGGCAGGGAGAGATCGCTGTTGTCGTGTTGTAAACACCAAACAGTTCTTAGATGGCCATTGTTGCTATATTACATTCACTATATTTACCATCATCATTCCATCATTCTATCATTCCATCATTCCATCATTCCATCATTCTATCATTCCATCATTCCATCATCCCATCATTCCATCATTCTATCATTCTATCATTCTATCATTCCATCATTCTATCATTCTATCATTCCATCATTCTATCATTCCATCATTCCATCATTCCATCATTCTATCATTCCATCATTCCATCATTCTATCATATCATCATTCTATCATTCCATCATTCTATCATTTCAACACTCCATAACTCCACCATTCTATCATTCCATCATTCTATCATTCCATCATTCCATCATTTTATTATTCTATCATTCCATAATTCCATCATTCCATCATTCTATTATCCCATCAATCCATCATTCCGTCATTCCATCATTCCATAATTCCATCATTCTATCATTCCGTCGTTCCATAATTCCATTATTCTATCATTCCGTCGTTCCATTATTCCATCATTCTGTCATTCTATCATTCTGTCATTCCACTATTCTATCATTCTGTCATTCCATCATTCCATCATTCTATCATTTCAACATTCCATAATTCCATCATTCTATTATCCCATCAATCCATCATTCTATCATTCCATAATTCCATCATTCTATCATTCCATAATTCCATCATTCTATCATTCCATCATTCCATAATTCCATCATTATATCATTCTGTCGTTCCATAATTCCATCATTCTATCATTCTACCATTCCATCATTCTATTATCCCATCAATCCATCATTCTATCATTCCATCATTCTACTACCCCATCAAATCATCATTCTATCATTCCATCATTCGATTATCCCATCAAATCATCATTCTATCATTCCATCGTTCTATTATCCTATCAATCCATCATTATATATTATCTCATCAATCCATCATTCCATCATTCTATTATCCCATCAATCCATCATTCCATCATTCCATAATTCCATCATTCTATCATTCCGTCATTCCATAATTCCATCATTCCATCATTCTATTATCCCATCAATCCATCATTCTATCATCCCATAATTCCATCATTCTATCATTCCATAATTCCATCATTCTATCATTCCATCATTCCATAATTCCATCATTCTATCATTCTGTCGTTCCATAATTCCATCATTCTATCATTCTATCATTCCATCATTCTATTATCCCATCAAATCATCATTCTATCATTCCATCATTCTATTATCCCATCAAATCATCATTCTATCATTCCATCGTTCTATTATCCTATCAATCTATCATTATATATTATCTCATCAATCCATCATTCCATCATTCTATTATCCCATCAATCCATCATTCCATCATTCCATAATTCCATCATTCTATCATTCCGTCGTTCCATAATTCCATCATTCTGTCATTCTATCATTCTGTCATTCCACTATTCTATCATTCTGTCATTCCATCATTCTATCATTTCAACATTCCATAATTCCATCATTTTATTATCCCATCAATCCATCATTCTATCATTCCATAATTCCATCATTCTATCATTCCATAATTCCATCATTCTATCATTCCATCATTCCATAATTCCATCATTCTATCATTCTGTCGTTCCATAATTCCATCATTCTATCATTCTACCATTCCATCATTCTATTATCCCATCAATCCATCATTCTATCATTCCATCATTCGATTATCCCATCAAATCATCATTCTATCATTCCATCGTTCTATTATCCTATCAATCCATCATTATATATTATCTCATTAATCCATCATTCCATCATTCTATTATCACATCAATCCATCATTCCATCATTTCATAATTCCATCATTCTATCATTCCGTCATTCCATAATTCCATCATTCTAATATCCCATCAATCCATCATTCCATCATTCCATAATTCCATCATTCTATCATTCCATAATTCCATCATTCTATCATTCCATCATTCCATAATTCCATCATTCTATCATTCTGTCGTTCCATAATTCCATCATTCTATCATTCTATCATTCCATCATTCTATTATCCCATCAAATCATCATTCTATCATTCCATCATTCTATTATCCCATCAAATCATCATTCTATCATTCCATCGTTCTATTATCCTATCAATCTATCATTATATATTATCTCATCAATCCATCATTCCATCATTCTATTATCCCATCAATCCATCATTCCATCATTCCATAATTCCATCATTCTATCATTCCGTCGTTCCATAATTCCATCATTCTGTCATTCTATCATTCTGTCATTCCACTATTCTCTCATTCTGTCATTCCATCATTCCATCATTCTATCATTTCAACATTCCATAATTCCATCATTCTATTATCCCATCAATCCATCATTCTATCATTCCATAATTCCATCATTCTATCATTCCATAATTCCATCATTCTATCATTCCATCATTCCATAATTCCATCATTCTATCGTTCTTTCGTTCCATAATTCCATCATTCTATCATTCTATCATTCCATCATTCTATTATCCCATCAAATCATCATTCTATCATTCCATCATTCTATTATCCCATCAAATCATCATTCTATCATTCCATCGTTCTATTATCCTATCAATCTATCATTATATATTATCTCATCAATCCATCATTCCATCATTCTATTATCACATCAATCCATCATTCCATCATTCCATAATTCCATCATTCTATGATTCCGTCATTCCATAATTCCATCATTCCATCATTCTATTATCCCATCAATCCACCATTCCATCATTCCATAATTCCATCATTCTATCATTCCGTCGTTCCATAATTCCATCATTCTGTCATTCTATCATTCTGTCATTCCACTATTCTATCATTCTGTCATTCCATCATTCCATCATTCTATCATTTCAACATTCCATAATTCCATCATTTTATTATCCCATCAATCCATCATTCTATCATTCCATAATTCCATCATTCTATCATTCCATAATTCCATCATTCTATCATTCCATCATTCCATAATTCCATCATTCTATCATTCTGTCGTTCCATAATTCCATCATTCTATCATTCTACCATTCCATCATTCTATTATCCCATCAATCCATCATTCTATCATTCCATCATTCTATTACCCCATCAAATCATCATTCTATCATTCCATCATTCGATTATCCCATCAAATCATCATTCTATCATTCCATCGTTCTATTATCCTATCAATCCATCATTATATATTATCTCATCAATCCATCATTCCATCATTCTATTATCACATCAATCCATCATTCCATCATTCCATAATTCCATCATTCTATCATTCCGTCATTCCATAATTCCATCATTCTAATATCCCATCAATCCATCATTCCATCATTCCATAATTCCATCATTCTATCATTCCGTCGTTCCATAATTCCATCATTCTATCATTCTATCATTCTGTCATTCCACTATTCTATCATTCTGTCATTCCATCATTCTATTATCCCATCAAATCATCATTCTATCATTCCATCATTCTATTATCCCATCAAATCATCATTCTATCATTCCATCGTTCTATTATCCTATCAATCCATCATTATATATTATCTCCTCAATCCATCATTCCATCATTCTATTATCCCATCATTCTGTCATTCTATCATTCCATCATTCTATTATCCCATCAATCCATCGTTCCATCATTCCATCATTCTAAAATCATCTGGTTGTCAGTTTAATAAGTGTGTATAAATGTGTGTAAGTTTGTACAAGTGTGTGTACGTGTGTAAGTGTGTATGAGAGTGTGTAAGTGTGTGTAAGTGTGTATGAGACGACTTCCGGTTATGGCGAGGGACTAGGGGGTCGCACATCTCAAGCTCTGCAGCTACCGTGTAAATTAATCCTACAATACCAATCCGAATCTTGTCTAAAGTCACGCAATACGTTTTTAAGAGTACCCAGAACTAAAATGTCAGGGAAAAACCCGAAAGAAAAGGCAAAGAGAGAAAAAGAGAAGGAGAAAAGGAAATCGCGACACGAGGAGGAGGCTGAGAAGGCTAGCGATGCCATGCAGGTTGAAAATATGGCTAACGAAGGAGACGATCACGAGGAAGATGACGAAATGTTAGACACAGATAAGAATAGCAACCTAGATATCATGAAAGCCATACAGTCTTTGAAAAGTGGACTTTACAAGAAAATTGATGGAGTGCACGCGACAATTGCGGATGTAAAGAAACAAATACAGGAATGCACCGGCCGCATGGAACAGGCCGAGCAACGGATTTCTGACGTGGAGGACGACGTTAAGAAGCTAACACCCCGATTTAGCACGCTGGAAAACACCGTCAAAAGCCTTACTGACAAAGTGGAGGACTTGGAATGCAGGAGTCGGCGAAATAACGTAAGGTTGGTGGGCCTACCGGAGAAAGAAGAGGGCCAGGATGCACCTGCATTTCTGGAGAAGTGGTTGCCGGAGGCTCTGAACATGGATACGCGGGAGGGCTTGGTAGTGGAGCGGGCTCATAGAATCGGCGCTCCGGTAGACTCTCGCACGGGTCGTCCAAGGACATTGATCATGAGGTTCATGAACTTTAAGGACAGGGAGCGAGTACTAAAGGCAGCCAAAACCAAGGGACAGGTCCTTTACAAGAACACGCCGGTCCGTTTTCACATCGACCTCTCTGCTGGGGTGCACAAGATGCAGCGCGACTACGACCAGGTCCGGAAGAAGCTGAGAGACCGGGGGATCCACAAGCACAGAATCATCTTTCCAGCCCGGCTCCTGGTAACACACGACGAGAGACCCCACACCTTTCAAACCCCAGCAGAAGTGGAGCGGTTTATTCAATCCCTCGGATAAGGACTGATGCAGTAGGCTATTAAGCTCGCTTTATTTTATTTTATTTCCATTTACACGAAAGATGTAGCTACCTGGACAGGACGGAGTCTGGTTTATAGCTAGACTATTCAGCTTTTGTGGAAGGCACTTAACCCTGAATGAGAGACAATGTCCAAGCACCAGCTGAAATGACATGGGCACATCCAAGTAGGCCTAGGCCTAAGGGACAGAGAGAGTCATCATCGGTTTATGCGCCTGTCGGAGGAAGGAAGGCCCAATGCATCGCGGACTCTTGTGACCAGGCTACAGACTTTTCCCTCTCCTCGTCTTCCAGTCTGCATGCACGGGTTCCAGGTTTGTGTATGTGTTCGGGTGGTTAATATTATATATGCCTACATGTTGTTGGCGTTGAACAGTTCATTAATGATGTTATGTGTGATTAGTATTTAGAAAAAGTAAGATAGCGAGCTAGAGTGAGAAGAAAAGAAAAGTTAGAGAAACTCGTTTTAGCGGTAGTTAAACGTGGGATGGGAGGGGATGTCCAGAGTTCATGGACTTTAGGTTCGTATGGGGTTGAGGGTGGGTTTTTGTGGTTTCATTTTATTATTTATTCTTTCATCAGTGGGTGTGGTTTGTCAAAGTACTTCTTCACTACGGTTCCTAATATAACATACCGGAATCAATGTCAGAGAGTTGCAAGGTAAAATTTACTTCGTGGAATTGTAGGGGTTTGATCAAACTCACAAAAGTGAAGCAGGTAATGAGCAGGATAAAATCCTTGAAATCAAAAATCGTTTTTTTACAAGAAACACACATGGTGGATGAGGACGTTCCCAAAATAGCAAGACGATGGCAGGGTCAAGTGTTGTCTGCTCCTTACACCACTCATGCTAGAGGGGTTATGATACTAATTCATAAATCGGTTCCATTACGGGTGCAGCATGTAGTTAAGGACCCTGCAGGGAGGTATATTATAGTCCAGGGTAGGTTATTATCTGAAACCTTAACTTTGATAAATGTTTACGGCCCCAATGAAGATGACTCTAAATTCTATAATAGTCTGTTTTTGACTGCTTCAAATCATCCTGGGAAATACATAATAGCTGGCGACTTTAACTGTACGTTAGATCCTTCAAAAGACAGGTCAGCTGGTTTAGATGATACCCACAGTAAGTCCAGAAAGACGATACACCATTTTATGAAGGAATTAAATTTGTTTGATGTTTGGAGGCATGGTAAACCGAACGCAGTAGAGTATTCCTGCTATTCCCGTACTCATAGAACTCACTCACGCATAGACTACTTTTTGGTTTCAGCGCTACTTGTCTCCAAAATAGATGAATGTCATTATAGTAGTATAGTTCTGTCTGACCACGCTGCAGTATCCTTGACCTATGAAGATAATAACTTAGTGTGCGACCCCCCGAGATGGCGTTTTCAACCCGGGTGGCTTGCGGATCCTACATTCATAGATTTCTTAGATAAGCAGATTGACCTGTATTTTGAATGTAACAAGTCCCAGACTTCTGCTAGCACAAGGTGGGAGGCTTTCAAAGCCTTTATCAGGGGCCAAATCATCTCCTTCACTAGTTCCAAGAAAAAGGCTACACGACTTGAAATGAAGACATTAGATGAGGAAATTAAAAAACTGGAAACAGAAATATATAATAATAGAAATATACCTACAGATGTTCATACAAGACTGCTACTGCTTAGAGCACAGTACAATGAACTGGCAGCTAATAAAGCGGCTGCTGATTTAATGAGACTCAAACAGTCCTACTATGATCAGGGGGAAAAGCCCGGAAAACTTCTAGCATGGCGCATTAAACAACAACAAACAGAAAGGTCTATTAATTGTATTGAAGTCCCAAGTGGTAGAACTATAGTGGACCCGACAGAGATTAATGAAGCCTTTAGAGACTTCTACAGGAAATTATACAGCTCTGAGTGCTCTCCTAATCTGGACACGCAAACACAATTCCTAGACAATCTTAATATTCCTAAAATTTCGGAAGAGGAAAGTAGAGTATTAGATCAAGATGTAACTGCATTGGAAATTGCAGAAGCAATTGGGTGTATGCAGGCTGGAAAATCAGCGGGTCCAGATGGCATCCCTATAGACATTTATAAAAAATTTCAAACCAAATTAATACCACCCCTCTTGGAGATGTTTCAGGAATCCTTTGAGAATGGTCTTCTCCCTACATCTATGAGGGGCGCCCTAATCACTTTACTCCCAAAACCGGGGAAACCAAATACAAAATGTGAAAATATGCGTCCAATTAGTCTCCTAAATTCTGATACAAAAATACTCTGTAAAATTCTTGCAAGAAGATTGGAGGATCTTCTACCTAGAGTAGTGGGGGACGACCAGAACGGATTCATTCAAGGGAGAAAGGGTTTTCATAACGTTAGACGAGTGCTCAATATTTTATACAGTCAGAGGGAGGCGCCTGACACGGCCTTACTTTCACTTGATGCAGAGAAGGCCTTCGACCGTGTTGAATGGCCTTATCTGTTTGAAGTGTTAACACGATTTGGCCTTGGGGATACATTTATCAAATGGGTAAGATTGCTTTGTACAGGGCTTACTGCAGAAGTTTTGACGAATAGTAAGGTTTCTAAACCTTCTAACATTTGTAGAAGTTGCCCTCAAGGGAGCCCTTTATCGCCTTTACTTTTTATCCTAGCGATAGAACCATTTGCTATAGCGGTGAGAACACACAGCGATATTTATGGAATTCGAGAGGGACATCTGGAGCACAGGGTAGCACTCTTCGCCGATGATGTGATATTAATGCTTAAAAATCTGCATAAATCTATCCCAGCGCTCCTAAGCCTTATTGAATCATTTGGGAAAATATCTGGTTATAAAGTTAATTACTCCAAATCATCTATAATGTTACTGAATGAAACAGAGAGGAAGAATGGTCTTGTTTATGCTTCTACCTTCAACCCAACAGACACATTTACATATCTGGGAATAAAAATTGTCCCTGAGGTGAATAAGATTGCTCAGTCAAATTATGAGCCCATCCTGGACGCTAGTATTGCTTCGATAGAGCGTTGGACATCCTTACCTATTTCAATGATCGGCAGGATTAATATCCTAAAGATGAATATACTTCCCAAATTTCTTTATTTGTTCCAGAATATCCCCCTACCCCCTCCTTCATCTTTGTTCACGAAAATCAAGAAACTGTTTACCAACTTTATTTGGCAAAATAAACGTCCTAGATTACGTCTATCTTTACTTTATCTACCATATGATCGAGGAGGCCTGAAATGTCCAAATATCCAATGGTATTACTGGGCAGCACAATTAAGGTCGATTATGTTTTACTTCTCATCTGGAAGTCCCCCAGCTTGGATTGATCTGGAAGCCTGCTCTGTTAAACCAGGCTTACCATTGCACCTGTATTTGTATTCAGCAGACCGTAAATATCTGAAGAAAAATACAGACAACCCTATAATATTGAATATGATTGATGTTTGGTTCGATGCTTGTAAGTATTTGAATATAAATATGTCCCGGTCACGCTTCAGTCCTATTTGGGGTAATGCCAATTTCAAACCAGGGCAAAATGATAGGGGATTTAAATTATGGGCTGAAAAGGGGTTAAGGAAAGTGCAAGACATGTACAGGGAGGAGGATGAAGTATTCATGTCCTTTGAGGAAATATCTACCAAGTATGACATTCCAAGGAATCATTTTTTCAAATATCTTCAGCTAAGGAGTTTTATATCATCCTGTCAAAGCCATTCATTAGACATTCCTACCATTTCTATATTAGAAGTTGCAGTCACAAAACACTGTTATGATAAAGGTTTAATTTCAACTATGTATGACTTATTTGTATCTGGATCTGATGAATCATCAGAGACAAAACTGAGATTATGGGAGGGAGATATAGAGGAGGAAATATCTTTAGAAGAATGGAGTGAGGCATGTAAAGAGGCCCAGAGACAGACAGTTAGCAGCAACCTAAAGCTTCTACAGTATAAATGGCTGATGCGTACATATATAACTCCTGTTAAATTGCACAAGTTTAATGACAATATTCCTGATACCTGTATTAAGTGTAGTGAGGCAAGGGGGACGCTGTTTCACTGTATATGGGAATGTGTGGAAGTGAAAACCTTCTGGCAAGATGTTGTTGATATGATTGATCAAATTTTGTCAAAGAAATTACCATTGAGTCCACAGCTTTTTATTCTTGGTTTATATCCTACCACTCCACATTTACATAGCAATGAGTTCAGATTTATAGATATGTGTATATTACAAGCAAAACGTGTAATTGCTCTTAATTGGAAAAGTGTTGATGGACCAAGAATTGGTATGTGGGTTAAAGAAATGGCTTCAAACATGTCAATGGAAAAGATAATGTATATTGTTAGACGTAAACAAAGTGTTTTTGATAAAATCTGGGGATTGTTTCTGTACTTCCTAAGACGTAATACTAATGTTGGTAACTTGCTTAATCAAGAACAAGCTCTGGGGGAGTAGAACAACTCTATCTGACTGTTTATATGCGTAAAAGCAACTGGAAAAAAACCACACCCTCTAATCAGTCTGTGAAAGAAATTATTGTTATTATTATTTTATTTTATTATTTTTATTAATTGAATTTTTATCTTTATTATCTTCTTTAACCCTGCTTTGAATTGTATTACTTGTTATAGGGACAGGGTTATGGGGGGGGGTGAAAATGTTTGCTGCACTGTGCTATTACTTGTTTTGATGTAATTTGCAAACAAAATTCAATAAATATATTGCTTAAAAAAAGCAGTAGTAGCTAGCAAGTGTTAGAAGTGAATACAATTCATAAATGGTAATGGGAAGACTTGTTCATTCAGAAAGAAATTGTTCCCTGGCGGAAGTAAGAAGATGATAGCAAGAGGTCAGGGACAATGCAGGATAGGCAAGATGAATAAAGAAAAAACTGAAAAATGATGTACCAGTGTAAGAGGGTGGACATAGAAACGTCCCAACTAGCAGGAGGACGGAAAATTTATAGAACAGAAAAAATGCCGGATACATTAAAACAAGATTTTAAACCCAAAAAAAAAAGTGTGTATGAGACTATGTAAGTGTGTGTAAGTGTTAATGAGAGTGCGTAAGTGTGTATGAGAGTGTGTAAGTGTATATAAGTGTGCATGAGAGTGTGTAAGTGTGTATGAGTGTGTAAGTGTATATAAGTGTGTATGAGAGTGCGTAAGTGTGTATGAGAGTGTGTAAGTGTGTATGAGAGTGTGTAAGTGTGTGTAAGTGTGTATGAGAGTGCGTAAGTGTGTATGAGAGTGTGTAAGTGTGTATGAGAGTGCGTAAGTGTGTATGAGAGTGCGTAAGTGTGTATGAGAGTGTGTAAGTGTGTATGAGAGTGTGTAAGTGTGTGTAAGTGTGTATGAGAGTGTGTAAGTGTGTATGAGAGTGTGTAAGTGTGTATGAGAGTGCGTAAGTGTGTATGAGTGTGTAAGTGTGTATGAGAGTGTGTGCGTGTAAGTGTGTATGAGAGTGCGTAAGTGTGTATGAGAGTGTGTAAGTGTATATAAGTGTGTATGAGAGTGTGTAAGTGTATGAGAGTGTGTAAGTGTGTGTAAGTGTGTATAAGTGTGTGTAAGTGTGTAAGTGTGTGTAAAGTGTGTATCAGTGTGTATCAGTGTGTGTAAATGTGTATAAGTGTGTGTATCAGTGTGTGTAAGTGAAGTGAGTGGAGGTGTCTGACCGTGGCTGAAGAGGTGGACCGGGCCCTCAGCAGCAGCGTGGTGGCGGTAGTGATGATGATGGTGATGAGCTTCATCTTCTCCTCCTGGTCTGTGCTGAAGCTCCTCCAGCAGTATTTATACGGCACGGGCGGTGAGGCAGGCTGCGCCTGCGGCGCCTGGGGACAACCTGGAAAACCTGGAAAAGCTGCGCGTGGAGTTTACAGCCAGGAAGCTGGACCGAACTCCAACAACACGGCGCAGCACGGCGAGGACTACTTCCCGCGCTGCAGTGAAGTGTTCCAGGATTCTAAGACTTGTTATAACCATGATTATAAGGCTTGTGATAAGTCTTATAGTCGTGTACTTCCCACACTGCAGTACAGTGTTCCAGGATTATAAGACTTGTTATAACCATGATTATAAGACTTGTTATAACCATGATTATAAGGCTTGTGATAAGTCTTATAGTCATGTACTTCCTGCACTGCAGTACAGTGTTCCAGGATTATAAGACTTGTTATAACCATGATTATAAGACTTGTGATAAGTCTTATAGTCATGTACTTCCTACACTGCCGTACAGACCGACTCATGAAGAATTAACTTGTTGTTTTAACATTGTACTGCTCACAGTACGACGCGTGTACATGAAGTCTAGCAGGTGTTCCAGGATTATAAGACTCGATATAACCATGATTATAAGACTTGTTACAACCATGATTATAAGACTTGCTATAACCAGGATTATAAGACTTGTGATAAGTCGTATAGTCATGTACTTCCTACACTGCAGTAAAGTGTTCCAGGATTCTAAGACTTGTTATAACCATGATTATGAGACTTGTTATAACCATGATTATAAGGCTTGTGATAAGTCTTATAGTCATGTACTTCCTACACTGCAGTACAGTGTTCCATGATTATAAGACTTGTTATAACCATGATTATAAGACTTGTGATAAGTCTTATAGTCATGTACTTCCTACACTGCAGTACAGTGTTCCATGATTATAAGACTTGTTATAACCATGATTATAAGACTTGGTATAACCATGATTATAAGACTTGTGATAAGTCTTATAGTCATGTACTTCCTACACTGCAGTACAGTGTTCCATGATTATAAGACTTGTTATAACCATGATTATAAGACTTGTTATAACCATGATTATTCTTATAGTCATGTACTTCCTACACTGCCGTACAGTGTTCCATGATTATAAGACTTGTTATAACGATGATTGTAAGACTTGTGATAAGTCTTATAGTCATGTACTTCCTACACTGCCGTACAGACTGGCTCATGAAGAATTAACTTGTTGTTTTAACATTGCACTGCTCACAGTACGACGCGTGTACATGAAGTCTAGCAGGTGTTCCAGGATTATAAGACTTGTTATAACCATGATTATAAGACTTGCTATAACCAGGATTATAAGACTTGCTATAACAAGGATTATAAAACTTGCTATAACCAGGATTATAAGACTTGTGATAAGTCGTATAGTCATGTACATCCTACACTGCAGTAAAGTGTTCCAGGATTCTAAGACTTGTTATAACCATGATTATAAGGCTTGTGATAAGTCTTATAGTCGTGTACTTCCCACACTGCAGTACAGTGTTCCAGGATTATAAGACTTGTTATAACCATGATTATAAGACTTGTTATAACCATGATTATACGGCTTGTGATAAGTCTATATAGTCATGTACTTCCTGCACTGCAGTACAGTGTTCCAGGATTATAAGACTTGTTATAACCAGGATTATAAGACTTGTTATAACCAGAATTATAAGACTTGTGATAAGTCTTATAGTCATGTACTTCCTACACTGCCGTACAGACCGACTCATGAAGAATTAACTTGTTGTTTTAACATTGTACTGCTCACAGTACGACGCGTGTACATGATGTCTAGCAGGTGTTCCAGGATTATAAGACTCGATATAACCATGATTATAAGACTTGTTACAACCATGATTATAAGACTTGCTATAACCAGGATTATAAGACTTGTGATAAGTCGTATAGTCATGTACTTCCTACACTGCAGTAAAGTGTTCCAGGATTCTAAGACTTGTTATAACCATGATTATGAGACTTGTTATAACCATGATTATAAGGCTTGTGATAAGTCTTATAGTCATGTACTTCCTACACTGCAGTACAGTGTTCCATGATTATAAGACTTGTTATAACCATGATTATAAGACTTGTGATAAGTCTTATAGTCATGTACTTCCTACACTGCAGTACAGTGTTCCATGATTATAAGACTTGTTATAACCATGATTATAAGACTTGGTATAACCATGATTATAAGACTTGTGATAAGTCTTATAGTCATGTACTTCCTACACTGCAGTACAGTGTTCCATGATTATAAGACTTGTTATAACCATGATTATAAGACTTGTTATAACCATGATTATTCTTATAGTCATGTACTTCCTACACTGCCGTACAGTGTTCCATGATTATAAGACTTGTTATAACGATGATTGTAAGACTTGTGATAAGTCTTATAGTCATGTACTTCCTACACTGCCGTACAGACTGGCTCATGAAGAATTAACTTGTTGTTTTAACATTGCACTGCTCACAGTACGACGCGTGTACATGAAGTCTAGCAGGTGTTCCAGGATTATAAGACTTGTTATAACCATGATTATAAGACTTGCTATAACCAGGATTATAAGACTTGCTATAACAAGGATTATAAGACTTGCTATAACCAGGATTATAAGACTTGTGATAAGTCGTATAGTCATGTACATCCTACACTGCAGTAAAGTGTTCCAGGATTCTAAGACTTGTTATAACCATGATTATAAGGCTTGTGATAAGTCTTATAGTCGTGTACTTCCCACACTGCAGTACAGTGTTCCAGGATTATAAGACTTGTTATAACCATGATTATAAGACTTGTTATAACCATGATTATACGGCTTGTGATAAGTCTTATAGTCATGTACTTCCTGCACTGCAGTACAGTGTTCCAGGATTATAAGACTTGTTATAACCAGGATTATAAGACTTGTTATAACCAGGATTATAAGACTTGTGATAAGTCTTATAGTCATGTACTTCCTACACTGCCGTACAGACCGACTCATGAAGAATTAACTTGTTGTTTTAACATTGTACTGCTCACAGTACGACGCGTGTACATGGAGTCTAGCAGGTGTTCCAGGATTATAAGACTCGATATAACCATGATTATAAGACTTGTTACAACCATGATTATAAGACTTGCTATAACCAGGATTATAAGACTTGTGATAAGTCGTATAGTCATGTACTTCCTACACTGCAGTAAAGTGTTCCAGGATTCTAAGACTTGTTATAACCATGATTATAAGACTTGTTATAACCATGATTATAAGGCTTGTGATAAGTCTTATAGTCATGTACTTCCTACACTGCAGTACAGTGTTCCATGATTATAAGACTTGTTATAACCATGATTATAAGACTTGTGATAAGTCTTATAGTCATGTACTTCCTACACTGCAGTACAGTGTTCCATGATTATAAGACTTGTTATAACCATGATTATAAGACTTGGTATAACCATGATTATAAGACTTGTGATAGGTCTTATAGTCATGTACTTCCTACACTGCAGTACAGTGTTCCATGATTATAAGACTTGTTATAACCATGATTATAAGACTTGTTATAACCATGATTATTCTTATAGTCATGTACTTCCTACACTGCCGTACAGTGTTCCATGATTATAAGACTTGTTATAACGATGATTGTAAGACTTGTGATAAGTCTTATAGTCATGTACTTCCTACACTGCCGTACAGACTGGCTCATGAAGAATTAACTTGTTGTTTTAACATTGCACTGCTCACAGTACGATGCGTGTACATGAAGTCTAGCAGGTGTTCCAGGATTATAAGACTTGTTATAACCATGATTATAAGACTTGCTATAACCAGGATTATAAGACTTGCTATAACCAGGATTATAAGACTTGTGATAAGTCGTATAGTCATGTACATCCTACACTGCAGTAAAGTGTTCCAGGATTCTAAGACTTGTTATAACCATGATTATAAGACTTGTTATAACCATGACTATAAGACTTGTCATCAGGAATTTTCCCTCAGCAGGAAATGAAAACGTGAAACCAGAAACTTGAGTGACATCATCTCTCGTTGTTACAGAGTAGCGGTCTTAAAGCAAACGTGTTATCCTGAAACGTACACACCCCATGCACACTTCCAGACCAGCCATGTTATCTGTCAGTAGTGCAGGAAAAAATACTATCAATATCTCAAAATACGCATGATGAGTCTTATAAGAAGATTAAGTACTTGTTGTCTTTTTGCTTACCCTCGAGTGTCCCCACGTTTGTGTGTAATGAAGGAAACGACCAGGACGGTCATTATGACGGTTAGGTATTTTCAAAGTTTAATAACTTTGTCAAAATAAAAGCTACAGACCTGCCGCTCCCTGAATGCTCCTAAAACGGCATATATTTGCATTTAAAGTAGTTTTTGACCAATTGCACCAAAAAAGTCATAAAAAGATCTACTTAAAACGACCATGAGCGGTCAACATGACCGTCTCGTAATTTGCGCGTGATGGTGTGCGTCATGTCAGTATTTACGATTTGTTGGTGGCGTCATTTACTTCGTGAAATTCATTTCTCTGTCCTAGAAACACACTAGCGCCCTCCAGTGGAGAGAAATAGTCTAAACTTGATGTGTGATGATGTCCAACATGTCTGGTTACACACGCCGCTACAGACGCACCATGACTACCACCGAGGCGCTGCAGGATTTACAGGCGCTCGACAGCCGCCATTTTAAATCGTTTGAAAAATAGTGTTAAAGTTGTTAACGTGTTAATTTTGGTGTCAGTTGGTTTCATAACAGACACACTAACATGTGTAATGCATTAATATCTCAACTGGGTATTTATCTTGACACAATATAGAGTTTAAAAACTGTGGCGGTCAAAATGACCGCCCATGGTCGTTCTAATATTATTTTCTTTTATGTTCCGTCACTGTTTGGGACTGTTTCAATATTTATTTTCAGTTCTTTTTTACATGTCACGTTTCATAGGCCTTGTTACGTTTGTTAGATCAGCAATATGTTTTCCGTTTTCAGGTAATATTTTCACTTTTTCTATTTTGCTATTCCAGTTTGACCATGTCTCTCTGAAGTTTAAATTCTTTAAAAATAGTATTATAGTTGTTAAAATGTTAATTTTTGTGTCAGTTTCATAACAGACACACTAACATATGTAATGCATTAATATGTCAGCTGGGTATTTATCTTGACACAATATCGAGTTTTAAGTGTGTGTTGTTGTGACTTCTCTTATGTACACTATTGTAGTGTTACTATTCGTGGGTTACTAACTTAATCACTAATATATATATATAAGTACACGGAGACGAGGATGCGGCACAAGTCTGATCTTTACTGACGGAGACATCACACACTACTAGGCTCGACCAGTGTATTACAGAACTCAGTAGTGGTGACAGTCCAACACAATCGAGCACCGAGTGTTCGATCCAATACACCACATCCCTCTTTTCCAACTGAGATGTGGCCTACTCATCAGTTGCTTCAACAGTAGACCCTTTACCGAACCATTAACACTATAGCATTAACACTGAACAAGTCTTTTCTGCTTGCATACTTCAATGATTAATACAGCATTTTTTTTAAATGACAGATGACTCTCATTAAACAACATAAACCATTTCCTTTTCACATTCTGGTGGTTAGCATGTAAACATTTTGAACATTCAGCAATCTTGCAACATTTCAGGTTAAACACGCCTTGTGCTCTTTGTTTCACCTTCTTTTTTTCTTTTTCTTTTTCTTAATAAACACTTGAATGATCACACAAAAGAACCCTGAGGTTAGTCATTGTATCTGGCAGGGCGCCTAACTGCTCTGCCGCACTTTGTGTAGCATGTGGGTGTACTGCCTGTAGTCACCGGAGGAGGGTCGTGTGGTGGCAGGTCATGTGGTGGTGAGTCGACTGACACAGGCGCTTGTGAGGGTGAGGGTTGTACCTCTGGGTCAAAATGTTCATCACTGTCCGTGTCTCGGAATAGGCTCGGATGTATCTTCCTCAGATGTCGCCTGTTCCTTCTTTGCATCCTCCCAGCCCGTGTCTGCACAGTGTAGGACCGTGGTTCATCTCGCTGTCGGATGACAACGGCAGGCTCCCAGCCGAGCCGCGCCGCGTTTGCATGTGTACGGTGTCTCCTGGGGTCAACACTGGCAGGGGCTTTGCACACTGGTCGTAACGTTGTTTTTGGCGGAACTACAGGTTCCGGATCTTGCTGTGAATGTGCTGTGGGACTGATTGTGTCAGCACAGCACTGGAGCACAGAAGTGTGCTTCGTAGAACTCTCCCCATCAACATTTGTGCAGGTGATACGTCCAGTCCTGTCACCGGTGTGTTCCTCAGTGACAGCAGCACCAGATGTGGGTCAGTGCCGGTCTGCATTGCCTTCTTCAGCGCATGTTTCACTGTCTTTATGGCTCTCTCAGCCATGCCATTTGAAGAGGGAAAACCTGGGCTGGAGTGTGTGAGCTTGAACTCCCATGAAGCTGCAAATGACTTCATCTCATAGCTGGCAAATGGGACATGGTCACTCACTATCTCCCTAGGAATCCCGTGTCTGGCAAACACAGACTTCATCTTCTGGATTACTGTGTATGCTGTTATGTCAGATATGTTGAGCACTTCAGGATATTTGGTTAGGTAATCAACTAACAACAGGTATGACTGACCGTGTAGCTCGAAGATGTCAGCTCCGACTTTCATCCATGGCAGTTCTGGGACCTGATGCGGCATAAGTGGCTCAGCCTGCTGTTTGGGCTGTAGCTGCTGGCATTGCACGCACTTTTCCACCATTGCCTCTATATCTCGTGCCATGCCAGGCCAGTAGAGAGACTTTCTTGCTCTGGCTTTTGTGCGCTGCACTCCTTGGTGTGCAAGATGCAGCTTCTCCAAAACCGTGCTCCTGAAGCTCTGGAGTATGATGATTTTGTCTCCGACCAAGACAATGTCATCTTCCATGCTTATAATGTCCTTTACTGCCCAGTAGGCGTGTAGTTTTCTGTCCAAACTTTTCTTTTTCATGGGCCAGCCTTTCTTGTGTTTCTCACACACAGCTTGCAGCACGCTATCTGATGCCGTTGCTTTCTTTAATTGGCTGAGTGTTTCCTCGCTCAAGGCATCTGTGGCATCCAAGGCATACATAACTCTCTCATCACAAGGGTTTTCATCAATATGGTCACCTTCTCTGCTAGCTGTAGCGCGTGAGAGTGTGTCGGCAATGTACATGTGCTTGCCTGGTGTGTATGTTACACTTAGATCATACCTCTGCAGTTGTAAAAGCATACCTTGCAGCCGCGCAGGTGCTTTGCTCAGCGGCTTGCGCATGATGACCTCCAGAGGCTTATGATCGGACTGGACAGTTACTGGTCTGCCGTAGACATACTGGTGGAATCTCTTAGCAGCAAACACTATAGCGAGCAACTCTTTCTCTATCTGTGCGTACCTCTTTTCTGTGTCGGTGAGCGCTCGTGAGGCATAGCACACTGGGCGGTCGTCCTGCATCAGACAGGCTCCCAGTCCATCCTTTGAGGGGTCTGCTTGTAGAGTGAGAGGCTGCTTGTGATCGTAGTATCTCAGCACAGGGGCTTGTGTGAGGATGGTCTTTAGTGCCTTTAGCGCTGAGCTGTGGTGCGGGCACCCTTGCCACGCTACATCCTTCTTGAGCAGCTGTCTGAGGGGTGCCGCGAGTGAGGCTTCGTTTGGTATGTATTGCGCTAGGAATTTTGTCATTCCCAGCAGACGTTGGAGACTTTGTTTGTCTTCTGGGGTTGGCATGTCGACAATCGCTTTGATCTTTGTGTCGTCAGCTCTCTGTCCTGCTGCCGTGATGACGTGTCCCATGTACTTTACAGTATCAACTTTAAACTGGATCTTGTCCCTGTTAAATTTCACATGTGCAGTCTTGGCTCTCTCCATTACTTTCTGCAGGATTTCATCGTGTTCCCGCTCTGATGACGCTGCGATGATCATGTCGTCTGCTATAATGTACACACCTGGGATATCGCCGAAGCTCTCACAGTTCTTTTGTTGAAACACTTCGCTGGCCGATTTGATCCCGAATGGGAGTCTGAGGAAGCGGAACCGGCCCCACGGCGTGTTGAAGGTGCATAGCTTAGACGACGGCTCATCTAGCTTGATCTGCCAGTATCCATCCTTTTCATCTAGGATGGAGAAGATGGATTTTCCTGTTAGCCTGCTGCGCACTTCTTCCGGTGTAGGAATGGAGTAGTGTTGACGCTTGACTGCCTCATTCAGATTGCAAGGATCCAAACATACCCTTAGCGCACCATTTTTTTTCTTTGTGGCAACAACACTGTTCACCCATTCTGTAGGTTCATTGACAGGAGTTATGACTTTCCTGTTCTGCAAGTCTGTGAGTGTCTCTCTTAGTGAGTCCATAATGGAGAGTGGTACGTTCCTGCACGCGTGAATCACAGGCGTGACGCTGGGGTCAATGTGTATGTGATGAACTCCAGGAAATTCGCCTAATCCTGTGAAGACCTCCGCATACCTCTGCAGCAGCTCCTCTTTGGTGGCCGGAGGTTTTGCTGGTTGTGGGGACTCCACTGCAAGCGCCTCGACTCTTCTCACCAGCTGCAGCTCTTCACACGCATCTCCACCCAGGATTGGCTTGTCAGCTCGGCTAGACACATGGAAGTCCAATATAGCCGTATGCTTAGATGTGCGGCAATCTAGAGATGCAACACCATCTGGGGGTAGTCGTGCACCACCAAAAGCAATCAGCACAGTCTTTGTGGGCCGTAACTGAACGGGACCTGGTAGCTGCCGGAATACGCGCATAGGAAGCACATTTGCATCGGCGCCTGTGTCCAACTTGAAGTTAATTGCTACGCCTCTGACCGTGGCTGTTTCACGCCATACAGTGCCTTTAGCTTGGTGGGCTGCTTTGTTTTTGTATTTTCCAATCATGCCTATATATAAGGAATCAATTTCACTTTCTAAATTATGCACTGTCTTTGTCTTGTAAATGCCGCTTTTTCAGTGCTTGATTTACACACCTTGGAAAAATGATTGCTCTTACCACATTTGTGGCACACTGCACCATAAGCTGGGCATTGACAGGGCTCATGTTTATTTCCACATTTGTGGCAGAGAGTTATTGTTACATGCCTCTTGCTGCTCGTTTTGTTCTTGTTCCAGCTGCCCGTGCGAGTTTGCCCTGTTGCTTTCTTCAATGCCTCCACTGAGGCGTCTTGGACAACATGTGACGTCTGCATCGTTTGTATTTGTGACTTAGCGAGCTCGGCTGATCTACATATCTCTACGGCCCTGCGCAAAGTAAGCTCATTATCACGTAACAGTCTTTCTTTCAAACGGGCATCATTTATGCTGAACACTAATTTATCCCTTATCATGTCATCTTCATGTCTGCCAAACTCACAGTCTTTGCTCTTCTGGCGAAGCTCTGTGATGAATCTGTCCACCGGTATTCCTGCTGACATCGTGTGCGACCAGAATTGATGGCGTTCGAACACGACGTTCTTCCGAGGGCTGCAGTAGTCCTTGAAGGCTTTCAGAACGTCCTCCATCGATTCGTCGTCTCCTTCTGGGATGATGGTGAGTGTGTTATACACTTCTAGCGCCTCCTCGCCGATGGTGTGAAGCAGAATGGCTATTTTAACCGTCTCTACCTTACCTAACGCACCTGAAGCGGTCATGTACAGCTGGAAACGCTGTTCCCATCTCCTCCAGTTTTCTGCGACATTCCCGGTAAGTATCAGCGGTGGTGGCGGCTTGAACTGTTCCATATTTGTGCGCAGGCTAGCACGTGTTAGCTAGCTGCCTCAGCTACCAGCGAACTCGTTGAAGTACCGCCCTCGAATTATACCGTAACTCCGTCTTCTGACACCATGTTGTGACTTCTCTTATGTACACTATTGTAGTGTTACTATTCGTGGGTTACTAACTTAATCACTAATATATATATATAAGTACACGGAGACGAGGATGCGGCACAAGTCTGATCTTTACTGACGGAGACATCACACACTACTAGGCTCGACCAGTGTATTACAGAACTCAGTAGTGGTGACAGTCCAACACAATCGAGCACCGAGTGCTCGATCCAATACACCACATGTGTAAGGGGGGGAACACATTTCATTCCGTCATGATAGAATGGTGGAATGAAGGCTCAGAATATAGAGTTTTAAGTGTGTGAGTTGCTGGGGGGAAGGCTCTGACTGTTGTGTGTGCTTATGCACCGAATAGCAGTTCGGAGTATCCGGCCTTCTTAGAGTCTCTGGTTGGTGTCCTGGATAGGGCTTCGCCTCGAGACTCTATAGTTCTGCTGCGGGACTTCAACGCTCACATGGGCAATGATGGAGAAACCTGGAGGGGTGTGATTGGGAAGAACGGCCTTCCCGATCTGAACCCGAGCGGTGCCTTGTTGTTGGACTTCTGTACGAGTCATGGCTTGGCAATAACAAACACCATGTTCGAACATAAGGTAGTTCATAAGTGTACTTGGTACCAGAACACCTTAGGCCGAAGATCGATGATAGACTTTGTGGTCATATCATCAGATCTGCGGCCGTATGTTTTGGACACTCGGGTGAAGAGAGGAACAGAGCTGTCAACTGATTACACCACCTGGTGGTGAGTTGGATCAGATGGACAGACCTGGCAAACCCAAACGTGTAGTGAAGGTGAACTGGGAACGTCTGGCGGAGGCCTCTGTCCGTGAGGTCTTCAACTCCCACCTCCAGAAGAAGTTCTCGTGTATCCCGAGGGAGGCTGGGGACATGGAGTCTGAGTGGGCCATGTTCAAAGCCTTTATTGTAGATGCGGCAGGCAGGAGCTGTGGTCAAAAGGTCATCGGGGCCTGTCGAGGCGGCAACCCAAGAAACCGGTGGTGAGGGAAGCTGTCAGGCTGAAGAAGGAGGCCTTTATGACTTGGTTGGCCCAGGGGTCTCCTAAGCAGCAGACAGGTAGGCCAGAAGGGCTGCCGCTTCAGCGGTCGCGAAAGCAAAAACTCGGGTGTGGGAGGAGTTCGGCGAGGCTATGGAAGAGGACTTTCGGCTGGCCTCAAGGACGTTCTGGCAAACCATCCGGCGACTCAGGAAGGGGAAGCAGGGCTTGACTCAGGCTGTGTTCAGCCGGGGAGGGGAACTGTTGACCCAGACTGGGGATGTTGTCGAGAGGTGGAAAGAACATGTCCTCAGTGGAGGAGGCAGAGTCTGAAGACTCAGGGGAAGCCCCACCCATTTCCCTGGCAGAGGTCTCTGAGGTAGTTAAAAAGCTCCTCGGTGACAAGGCGCCGGGTGTGGATGAGATTCGCCCTGAGATGCTGAAGGCTCTGGACATTTTTGGGCTGTCTTGATTGACACACCTCTTCAGTGTCGCGTGGAGGTTGGGGACAGTATTTGTGGAGTGGCAGACTGGGGTGGTGGTTCCCATATTCAAAAAGGGGGACCGGAGGATGTGCTCCAATTATCGGGGCATCCCATTGCTCAGCCTCCCTGGGAAAGTCTACTCTAGGGTGCTCGAAAGGAGGCTCTGACCGATTGTCGAACCTCAGATCCAGGAGGAATAATTCGGATTCTGTCCTGGGCGTGGAACAACAGACCAACTCCTTACCCTTTTGGAATTGCTGAGGGGGGCATGGGAGTTTAACCAGCCAGTCTACATGTGTTTTGTGGACTTGGAGAAGGCTTACGACCTTGTACCCCAGGGCACTCTGTGGGGGCTACTGCAGGAGTATGGGGTAGTATGGGGACAGTTGCTACAAGCCATCTGGTCCTTGTATAACCAAAGTGAGAGCTGTGTCCGCATTCTTGGCACAAAGTCAAACACGTTCTCGGTGGGTGTCGGACTCCGCCAAGGTTGTCCCTTGTCTCTGATTCTGTTTGTGATATTCATGGACAGGATCTCAAGGTGGAGCCAAGGTGACGAGTGTGTCCGTTTTGGGAACCTCAGAATTGCATCTCTTCTCTTCGCAGATGATGTGGTTTTGTTGGCTTCATCAGAACGCGACCTCCGGCGTGCACTGGTATGGTTTGCAGCCGAGTGTGAAATGGCCGGGATGAGAGTCAGCACCTCCAAGTCTGAGGCCATGGTTCTCTACCGGAAAATGGTGGATTGCTCCCTCCGGGTTGGGGATGAGTTGTTGCCTCAAGTGAAGGAGTTCAAGTATCTCGGGGTCTTGTTCATGAGTGAGGGTAGGATGGGGTGGGAGATTGACAGACAGATTGGTGCAGCATCAGCAGTAATGTGGACTTTATATCGGACTGTTTTGGGGAAGAAGGAGCTGAGCTGGAAGGCAAAGCTCTCAGTTTACCAGTCAATCTTCGTTCCAACCCTCACCTATGGTCATGAGCTTTGGGTAGTGACCGAAAGGGTGAGATCGTGGATACAAGCGGCTGAAATGTGTTTCCTCTGTAGGGTGTCTGGGCCCAGCCTTAGAGATAGGGTGAGGAGCTCGGACATGCAGAGGGAGCACGGAGTAGAGCCGCTGCTCCTTTGCATCGAAAGGAGCCAGTTGAGGTGGTTCGGGCATCTGATTAAGATGCCTCCTGGGCACCTTCCTTTGAAGGTTTACCGGGCACGTCCAACCGGAATGAGACCCCGGGGTAGACCCAGAACTCGCTGGAGGGACTACATGTCCAATCTGGCTTGGGAACGGCTTGGGATCCCCCAGGAGGAGCTGGATGGCGTAGCTGGGGAGAGGGACGTCTGGAGTGCCCTACTAAGCTTGCTGCCACCGCGACCCGACCCCGGAAAAGCGACTGAAGATGAGATGAGAGATGAGATGAATATAGAGTTTAAAAAGCGTGATGGTCAAGATGACCGCCCATGGTCGTTTTAGGTAGGAGTAAAATCCCGGTCGTTCTGGTGTTAAGTGAAGCTGACAGATGCAGGATGGTGAAACTTGCTAAACTGAATTTTGCTTTGCAATTGAGACATATGATGTCTACATGGATGGACAGGTATATACTTCACACTGGTCATAGCTCCCAGTCCCGATGGTCCCGCCAGTCCCACCAGTCTCACCAGTCCCGCCAGTACCGCCAATTCCGCCAATCCCACCAGTCCCGCCAGTCTCATCAGTCCCGCCAGTCCCACCAGTTTCACCAGTCCCACCAGTCCCTCCAGTCTCATCAGTCCCGCCAGTCCCACCAGTCCCACCAGTCCCGCCAGTCCCACCAATCCCGCCAATCCCACCAGTCCCACCAATCCCGCCAGTACCGCCCTCCACTAAAGGCTCTTATCCACTTCCTGCACACACTATCTTTTAATCTGTTTTTTTCCTTGTTTGAGGATTTAAACCAACAACCTGACATTAACACTGCTTCTTTCTTTCTCTTTCTTTCTTTCTTTCTTTCTTTCTTTCTCTTTCTTTCTTTCTTTCTTTTTTCCTTCCTTGCTATCATGTTCTTTGTTTTATTTGTGTAATGGTTTGTTTAGTTTGGTGTTATTTATTTCTGGCTCGTGTCAGGTGGTGTTAAACAGTGACTGTGAGCATTTGAAAGATTGTGTTTTGCTTTGTTACTTGTGTCTAGTCTGTTTTTCTAATGTTTAACTGTTTTCCAGAGTGACTGTCGGTCAAACAGAAGAATGAACTTTGACCTTCAGGAAAACTGCCAGGTGGGAACAGAAACAGCTGCAGATCCAAACTCAGCCCGTTCAACTGACTGCTTCACAGTCACACCAGTCGAAAACCCGAGCTGCCCAGTATGACCACAGCCCGGCTCGGGCTCCCTTTGACCCCTGAGGAGAGACAGAAGACAGCTCACATCTCCTCATGTGATTCAGTGTGTTGTGGTTCGTTGTATGTCTTTGTATGTCTTGTGTGTCCCTGTGTTGTCTGGCTATAGGTCTTATCAGACTCAGGTCTAATCTGGGCTGTGGGCCGTTGTGTTGCGTCCTTGTGTTTTGTCCTTGGATGAGAAAGTTCTCACAGCCGTGTTGTTCACACACGCTAGCCTGACCTGTCAAGATAGCAGCCCCATCAGGCCCATAGGGCCGATATTCATTGGGTCAGCCTACCTCCAGTGGGTTAACTCTAGTCCACCGTGTACCTTCTCACTCCATCAGGACACACTAACAACTCCACCCTCCACAAACATGGTTCAGACACGTTTGATGAATATAGGCAGCAAGTTTCACAATAATCAGAAACAAAAAGTCATGAGTTGTGGACAATTTCTTGCATTTGGTGTGATTCATCTTCACACCACATTTCTAGTCCTTGCATCGCTACATAACAGATGAACTGTGGTGGTTAGAATCCAGTCCAGTCAGGCTGGTCCAGAGCCAACATCCTGGTCGAATGAATTCCTCATAGAATTTCTGACATCGAATCGTTTGGGACCGCAGTGTTTAGAGATCAAGACATCTTCTGAGTAGTCCTCCGTTGCTTCAGGAACATCCCGAGGAACGACCTTGGCTGTAGATACCTGAACTAGACATACTCCATACCGGACTGGATTCAGGTTCTGCTCGAAGGCTGGGCTGCGGCTTCATCTTTTTTTTAACACCGTTACACTATTAACCAGTGTTTAACAGTGTTAGTTATATTTTACATAGAAAAGTAACAAAAGTTAATTGAAACACACTTGCTTGTACAATGTAGTGAAATTAGTCTTACTTTTAGCCCCCCACCCCCAAACCACCCCCCACCCCACCCAACAATTCACAGCCAATCTAAGAAATGTAGAAGAGTTATCCATAGACTAACATTTGGTTGACCGGTCAATAAATCCAGACATATTCTCTCCAAATGAGTCATGTATATAAGATAGAGTACACGACCCCAGGTGAAGTGATTTCCTGCTGCGAACCTCAATGATCAGCTCACACAGTGTTACCTGCATTATCTTACCTGCATTATCTTACCTGCACTGTTACCTGCACTGTTACCTGCACTGTTGCCTGCACTGTTGCCTGCATCATCTTACCTGCATTATCTTACCTGCACTGTTACCTGCATTATGTTACCTGCAGTATGTTACCTGCACTGTTACCTGCACTTTTACCTGCAATGTTACCTGCATTATCTTACCTGCATTATGATACCTGCATTAGCTTACCTGCACTGTTACCTGCATTATGTTACCTGCATTATCTTACCTGCATTATGTTACCTGCACTGTTACCTGCATTATCTTACCTGCATTATGTTACCTGCATTATGTTGCTGCATTATGTTACCTGCACTGTCACCTGCATTATGTTACCTGCACTGCTACCTGCATTATCTTACCTATATTATCTTACCTATATTATCATACCTGCACTGTTTCTGCATTATCTTACCTGCATTATGTTACCTGCATTATCTTACCTGCATTATGTTACCTGCACTGTTACCTGCATTATATTACCTGCACTGTTACCTGCATTATCTTACCTGCATTATGTTACTGCATTATGTTACCTGCACTGTTACCTGCATTATGTTACCTGCACTGTTACCTGCATTATCTTACCCGTGTTATGTTACCTGCACTGTTACCTGCATTATCTTACCTGTGTTATCTTACCTGCATTATCTTACCCGTGTTATCTTACCTGCATTATCTTACCCGTGTTATGTTACCTGCATTATCTTACCTGCATTAGGTTACCTATATTATCTTACCTGCACTGTTTCTGCATTATCTTACCTGCATTATGTTACCTGCACTGTTACCTGCATTGTGTTACCTGCACTGTTACCTGCATTATGTTACCTGCATTATGTTACCTGCACTGTTACCTGCATTATCTTACCTGCTTTATCTTACCTGCATTATGTTACCTGCACTGTTACCTGTATTGTGTTACCTGCACTGTTACCTGCATTATGTTACCTGCACTGTTACCTGCATTATCTTACCTATATTATCTTACCTGCACTGTTACTTGCATTATCTTACCTGTGTTATCTTACCTGCATTATCTTACCCGTGTTATGTTACCTGCATTATCATACCTGCATTATGTTACCTATATTATCTTACCTGCAATGTTACCTGCATTATCTTACCTGCATTATCTTACCCGTATTATGTTACCTGCATTATCTTACCCGTTTTATGTTACCTGCATTATCTTACCTGCATTATGTTACCTATATTATCTTACCTGCACTGTTTCTGCATTATCTTACCTGCATTATGTTACCTGCATTATCTTACCTGCATTATCTTACCTGCATTATCTTACCTGCACTGTTACCTGCATTATGTTACCTGCACTGTTACCTGCATTATCTTACCTGCATTATGTTACTGCATTATGTTACCTGCACTGTTACCTGCATTATCTTACCTGCATTATGTTACCTGCACTGTTACCTGCATTGTGTTACCTGCATTGTTACCTGCATTATGTTACCTGCATTATGTTACCTGCACTGTTACCTGCATTATCTTACCTATATTATCTTACCTGCACTGGTACTTGCATTATCTTACCTGTGTTATCTTACCTGCATTATCTTACCCGTGTTATCTTACCTGCATTATCTTACCTGCATTATGTTACCTATATTATCTTACCTGCAGTGTTTCTGCATTATCTTACCTGCATTATCTTACTTGCATTATGTTACCTGCACTCTTACTTGCATCATCTTACCTGTGTTATCTTACCTGCATTATCTTACCCGTGTTATGTTACCTGCATTATCTTACCCGTGTTATGTTACCTGAATTATCTTACCTGCATCAGGTTACCTATATTATCTTACCTGCACTGTTTCTGCATTATCTTACCCGTGTTATGTTACCCGTGTTATGTTACCTGCATTATCTCACCCGTGTTATGTTACTTGCATTATCTTACCTGCATTATGTTACCTATATTATCTTACCTGCACTGTTTCTGCATTATCTTACCTGCATTATGTTACCTATATTATCTTACCTGCATTATGTTACCTGCACTGTTGCCTGCATTATGTTACCTGCACTGTTACCTGCATTATCTTACCTGCACTGTTACCTGCATTATCTTACCTGCATTATGTTACTGCATTATGTTACCTGCACTATTACTGCATTATGTTACCTGCACTGTTACCTGCATTATGTTACCTGCCATGTTACCTGCATTATCTTACCTCTATTATCTTACCTGCACTGTTACCTGCATTATCTTACCTGTGTTATCTTACCTTCATTATCTTACCCGTGTTATCTTACCTGCATTATCTTACCCGTGTTATATTACCTGCATTATCTTACCGGCATTAGGTTACCTATATTATCTTACCTGCACTGTTTCTGCATTATCTTACCCGTGTTATGTTACCCGTGTTATGTTACCTGCATTATCTTACCCGTGTTATGTTACCTGCATTATCTTACCTGCATTATGTTACCTATATTATCCTACCTGCACTGTTTCTGCATTATCTTACCTATATTATCTTACCTGCACTGTTTCTGCATTATCTTACATGCATTATGTTACCTATATTATCTTACCTGCATTATGTTACCTGCACTGTTGCCTGCATTATGTTACCTGCACTGTTACCTGCATTATCTTACCTGCACTGTTACCTGCATTATCTTACCTGCATTATGTTACTGCATTATGTTACCTGCACTGTTACCTGCATTATGTTACCTGCACTGTTACCTGCATTATCTTACCTGCATTATCTTACCAGCATTATCTTACCTGCACTGTTACCTGCATTATGTTACCTGCACTGTTACCTGCATTATCTTACCTGCATTATGTTACTGCATTATGTTACCTGCACTGTTACCTGCATTATCTTACCTGCTTTATCTTACCTGCATTATGTTACCTGCACTGTTACCTGTATTGTGTTACCGGCACTGTTACCTGCATTATGTTACCTATATTATCTTACCTGCACTGTTTCTGCATTATCTTACCTGCATTATCTTACCCATGTTATGTTACCTGCATTATCTTACCCGTGTTATGTTACCTGCATTATCTTACCTGCGTTATGTTATCTGCACTGTTACCTGCATTATGTTACCTGCACTGTTACCTGCATTATCTTACCTGCATTATGTTACTGCATTATGTTACCTGCACTGTTACCTGCATTATCTTACCTGCTTTATCTTACCTGCATTATGTTACCTGCACTGTTACCTGTATTGTGTTACCTGCACTGTTACCTGCATTATGTTACCTGCACTGTTACTTGCATTATCTTACCTGTGTTATCTTACCTGCATTATCTTACCCGTGTTATGTTACCTTCATTTTCATACCTGCATTATGTTACCTATATTATCTTACCTGCACTGTTTCTGCATTATCTTACCTGTATTATCTTACCCGTGTTATGTTACCGGCATTATCTTACCCGTGTTATGTTACCTGCATTATCCTACCTCCATTATGTTACCTATATTATCTTACCTGCACTGTTTCTGCATTATCTTACCTGCATTATCTTACCTGCATTATGTTACCTATATTATCTTACATGCATTATGTTACCTGCACTGTTGCCTGCTTTATGTTACCTGCACTGTTACCTGCATTATCTTATCTGCACTGTTACCTGCATTATCTTACCTGCATTATGTTACTGTATTATGTTACCTGCACTGTTACCGCATTATGTTACCTGCACTGTTACCTGCATTATGTTACCTGCACTGTTACCTGCATTATCTTACCTATATTATCTTACCTGCACTGTTACCTGCATTATCTTACCTGTGTTATCTTACCTGCATTATCTTACCCGTGTTATCTTACCTGCATTATCTTACCCGTGTTATGTTACCTGCATTAACTTACCTGCATTAGGTTACCTATATTATCTTACCTGCACTGTTTCTGCATTATCTTACCCTTGTTATGTTACCCGTGTTATGTTACCTGCATTATCTTACCTGCATTATGTTACCTATATTATCTTACCTGCACTGTTTCTGCATTATCTTACCTGCATTATGTTACCTGCACTGTTACCTGCATTATGTTACCCGCACTGTTACCTGCATTATCTTACCTGCATTATGTTACTGCATTATGTTACCTGCACTGTTACCTGCATTATCTTACCTGCCTTATCTTACCTGCATTATGTTACCTGCACTGTTACCTGTATTGTGTTACCTGCAATGTTACCTGCATTATGTTACCTGTACTATCTTACCTGCACTGTTACTTGCATTATCTTACCTGTGTTATCTTACCTGCATTATCTTACGAGTGTTATGTTACCTGCATTATCTTACCCGTGTTATGTTACCTGCATTATCATACCTTCATTATGTTACCTATATTATGTTACCTGCACTGTTTCTGCATTATCTTACCCGCATTATCTTACCCGCATTATCTTACCTGCATTATGTTACCTGCACTGTTACCTGCATTATCTTACCTGCATTATGTTACTGCATTGTGTTACCTGCACTGTTACCTGCATTATCTTACCTGCATTATCTTACCTGCATTATGTTACCTGCACTGTTACCTGCATTGTGTTACCTGCACTGTTACCTGCATTATGTTACCTGCATTATGTTACCTGCACTGTTACCTGCATTATCTTACCTATATTATCTTACCTGCACTGTTACTTGCATTATCTTACCCGTGTTATCTTACCTGCATTATCTTACCCGTGTTATGTTACCTATATTATCTTACCTGCAGTCTTTCTGCATTATCTTACCTGCATTATCTTACCAGCATTATGTTACCTGCACTGTTACCTGCATTATGTCACCTGCACTGTTACCTGCATTATCTTACCTGCATTATGTTACCTGCACTGTTACCTGCATTATGTTACCTGCACTGTTACCTGCATTATCTTACCTGCATTATGTTACCTATATTATCTACCTGCACTGTTTCTGCATTGTCTTACCTGCATTATGTTACCTGCATTATGTTACCTGCACTGTTACCTGCATTTTGTTACCTGCACTGTTACCTGCATTATGTTACTGCATTATGTTACCTGCACTGTTACCTGCATTATCTTACCTGTGTTATCTTACCTGCATTATCTTACCCGTGTTATCTTACCTGCATTATCTTACCCGTGTTATGTTACCTGAATTATGTTACCTGCATTATCTTACCTGCACTGTTTCTGCATTATCTTACCTGCATTATCTTACCTGCACTGTTACCTGTATTATGTTACCTGCGTTATGTTACCTGCATTATGTTACCTGCATTAGCTTACCTGCATGTTACCTGTATGATCTTACCTGCGTTATCTTACCTGCAACAGCACTGAAGAGGATCATGGGAGCGTTACGAATTAAAAAGTTATTCTTTTTTCCGTAATCGTGTTCAGGTTCGTGTTCTGCATTAATGCGTTAATGTCATTGCAGTCATTTACGTCACACAGTAGGCAGGAAATAAGTCATCAAGATAGCGCCGTGGATAGTTGCCTCGGTTCCTTTTTTATTTTATCTTAGAATTAACACTTTTTTATTGACATGTTTAAATTCTACATACAACACATAAAACAAAAGAAAGAGGGGGGAAATAGAAGTAAATAAAATGAAGAAAATTAACTAAATAAAATTAAATACATAAGTGAAAAGGAGGGGGGTCCCAGGGGTTCTCTGCAAGTTCAAGTTCTTCTGTCAATTCAGCGAGTTCCATAGCATTCTTCTTCTCCATTAACGTCAGTGATGAGATATAATGACACAGCTCCCTATGAAATATGAAGACGTTTGTCTGCGTTTTCAGGAATCTGTTCCTATGTAAAAAGAACCTTCCAAGAATAATAATGGTGTTAATTGCCAAATCACGTGTTCCATCTTTCACAAGCATACCAAAAATCACATCCTTTTTTTTCTCTTTTAGTTCAGAGAAATTGTCAAATCTAGGAAGCAACCAGTAATGCAGATCTTCCGAAGAGGCACCAGCAAGCTGACATTCATAAAACACATATTTCTGTTTGATGAAAATGGATATAATTCTTTGACACAAAGATTCTCCGAATTGTGGTGTTAGGCAATTTTAGACCGATGAGATCATCTCCATTTCGCCAAAAGTTTTTTGAACAAAGATTCTCATAAGATACAACTTTCCTGTATTTTCCTTTAAGTGCAAGACAGACTATATTCCTTTCTCAAGCCAGTTTTCATGAAACTATGATTTATTTCTTAATATCACATACCTGCAATTCCACAATGGGGTGGTATGGAGAATAATATCATGCTTGTAGATAATTTTCCAATTTAGTAATATCTGTTGATGAGACGTTGATAATTTGATAGGGAGTTTTTCTTTTAAGGTCATAATCACATCTAAGAAAAAGGTTGATGCATCCAAGCTTCATAAAAACTTGACTTGGGATATGGAACGATACGCTGGTTTCATTTTTCACAAAGGAACTTAACCAATTTATTTTAATAGTACCATTAATACATTCAATGTCAATGGCGTTTAGCCCTCCTTCCTCAAAATCTTCAACCACAATTCTTTTTCTGATATTGTGTTTTTCTTTTCCAGATAGAATTAAAGTTGACCTGGTTTATTGCTTTCATTGCATTTTTTTGGGGGAGGGGGCATCGAGTAAGCTGTGTAAATGAATCTTGAAATGCACTCCATTTTTGTGAGAAAAATTCGACCAATAATAGAGATGTATTTTTGAGACCAGGAATTCAGATAAGATTTACATTTATCTAGATTATTCCACATGTTGAGGTTATCCTCTGCAATGTATGCACCTGAGTATTAAACAGTTGATTTAACAGGGATATTATGAATTGTTGTCAGAGGAGCGTTATGAATTAGAAGTAATTCACATTTTTTAAGGTTTGATCTTAAGCCAGATGCCACAGAGAAGAAATCGATTGTATTGAGAATTTTTGGAATTTGATTACCATTTTTTATGAACATGCTTGTATCATCTGCCAGTTGGCTGATCGTCAGCTGTTTGCCTAATACTGTCAATTTTTCAAAATCTGAACTTTTCTCAGGAATGGAGAGAATTTCTGCTCCAGCGATAAAAAGCAGAGGAGCGATAGGACAGCCTTATTTAATTCCTTTGTCAATTAAGAAACTTTGAGAGGGATAAACACTTCATGCCTTTTTCCACTTCACCCATATTGATCTCTGCATCACATACATTTTTACAGCTCTCGTGCGCTCTGCGAGCCAATTCCTTAATGTGCTCAAAGAAAGCATCAGCATCTGTACACCAATAAGAGGAGGAGTAAAGTTTACCGTCGCCTCGGTTCTGCGCTCTCTTGTATGGTTTCCGTTTTGTTTTGTTTAGTTTCCAGTGCCTACTCACTGATCACGTACAGCAGAGAAGATGCCTCCAACTGTCCACTGGACAAACTGAACAGACTTGTTTACTGGATTTAACTGAACGTCTTAACGAAAGTCTATGGCGGACTATGACGAAAACTCTGAAGGGGGGGCGAGCCGGAGCGCTCGTTAAACTGTTTTTTTAAGACAAAGAACAAATATACAAGACATTACAATAAAAATACAATAAACGTACATAAACTTAACAGCGAACACAGGGGTACAATCAATCATTCAAATGTTAAATTACATTTCTCCAAAAACATTAACAGTTGGAATTGCTTCTCTTGTTTTTACATGAATGAATGGTCTTGGTGTAATTTTGCATGTCTAGCAAGAGAACACTTCGTTTGGGGTTTTTCCCCCATTCCATTTCATGCACAGAGAATCTGCCATGAATAATTAATACATTTATAACATCATGCTGGGGTCTTTATCTATGGGGATAAATAGAAGCAGGATATCTTGCAATTGAAAGCTCAGATTGAAAGAGGTTTTCCTAAGAATAAATTTGATAAATCCATCCAAAATGTACTAACACGTGGGCAATTCCAGGAAAGGCGGCGTAGAGATTCAAAGTCATTTTCACAGAATACACGTTTATCACTGCCACAGCGGGGATTTAGAAGCGCGCTGCCGTCAGGCCACCAGGTGAATGTCCGCTCTCTGGCCAGCAAGATGGACGAACTGCTACTCCCAAACGGAAACAACTCGGACTTTTCCAGATCTGTACACTTCATCTGCTGCAGTTCCAACTCCTCCGGGCGGACCACGATACGGCATATGCTTCTACATAAACGATGGTTGGTGTACGGATGTCACAGAGTTGAAGAAATCATGCAGCCCTCAGTTAGAGACCTTTATCACTGACTGTAAACCATTGTATTCACCACGGGAATCTCCATCATGTATTCTGGTCGGTGTCTATAGCCACCCCTGACCTGTGTTAAAACACCCGGATGATCACATTACACACACGGAGCACAAATATCCAGACTCCCTACTCATTATCCTTGAGGACTTTAACAGAGCAAACCTCGGCCATGAACTGCCAAAATATAGAGAGCACGTTAAATGTCTCATGAGAGACAAAAACACTGGATAATTGCTACACAATATTAAAGGACGCCTATCACCCTGTCCCCCGTGCAGCCCTGTAGAACTGAATCAGCAGTTCCTGAGGCAGGTTAAACTTCTTGAGCTGGTGGAGAAAGTACATCCTCTGCTGGGCCCTTTCTGATGATTGTGTTTATGCTGGATGCCCAACTTAGGTCCTGGGAGATTGTGAACCCAGAAATCTGTAGGTTTTCACTGTAGACACTGTGCTGTTGGGTACGGTGAGGGGGACAGTGTTGGGGGACTCCTCCTGAAGTCCACTGTCATCTTCACTGTTCTGAGTGTGTTCAGCTCCAGGTTATTATGGCCACACCAGAGAGTCAGCTGATCAACCTCCCATCTGTATGCAGACTTGTCACCATCCCAGATAAGGCCAATGATGGTTGTGTCATTTGCAAAATTCAGGAGTTTTACATACGGGTCTCCTGAGGTGTAGTCATTTGTGTAGAGGGAGTAGAGTAGAGGGTAGAGCGCACATACCTGGGGAGCACCCGTGCTGATTGTCCGGGTGCTGGATGTGATTTTCCCTAGCCTCATCAGCAACCTCCTCTCTGTCAGGAACCAGTCCCCATCTGCCAGTGGTACAGACTTTCAGGAGGGTGACATGCCATCTGGGCCCAGTGCCTTCCTTGTCTTCTGTCTCTGGAAGAGCTGGTGCACGTTCTCAACACAGATCCTGGGTGGGGGTTCAATCGACAGGGGAGAGTGGCTGGCAGGGGGTACAACTGGTTGTGTATTGTGGCTGGAGAGGGTAGGTGTATGTTGAAGTTTGCTTTTCAAACCTGCAGTAAAACCCATTTAGGTCGTCAGCCAGTTGATGGTTCCCTGCAGTGTGTGTGGGGGGGGGGTGGGGTGGTCTCATGTAGTTGGTCATGTCTTTCAAACCTCTCCAGTCTGATGCTGGGTCATTGGCAGAAAACCTGTTTTTCAACTTTTTGGAGTAGCACGTGTTTGCCACTCTGATCTCCCTTGTGAGTGTATTTCTGGCTTTGTGGTACTGGATCCTGTCTCCACCCCTGTAGGCTTCCTCTTTGGCCTGATGGAGCTGCCTGAGTTTTGCTGAAAACCAGGGGTTATTGGTGTTAACAATACAGAAGGTTTTGGTGGGCACACACACGTCCTCACAAAAGCTGATGTAAGATGTCACAGTGTCAGTAAGTTCGTCCAGGTCTATAGATGCAGCCTCAAAACCACTCCAGTCAGTGCCACCGAGACAGGCCTGCAGCTCCAGTTTTGGAGAAAAAAAAACTGAAGCAAAAGGGATTATATAAAGAAACATCTAAAGAGTGGCAGCACATCTGAGATACAGCAAACACAGGACGATATCTTTATGCAGTGCAGCAAGAAGTGGTCAGAGTGAGGTCAGCTAAAGGAGCAACAAAGAGTCAAGTCAATTTTATTTGTGTAGCCCAATATCACACATTAAAAATTTGCCTCAGTGGGCTTTACGGCAACACAACATCCTGTCCTTAGACTCTCGCATCCGATAAAGAACAACGGCAAAAAAACAACAAAAACAACTTAAACAGGGGGGAAACCTCAGGGAGAGTAACAGAGGAGGATCTCTCCCCCAAGATGGACAACATGACATGCCGTAGTGTTTACAGAGTAAAACACATTTCACAAATCAAAACAAAAAAAGACACTGAAAGAGGATAACAGAATTATAATGCAGTTATATGAAGAATATGATGAGGAGAATGCCAAGTAGCATCAAGGTGGTGACCAACATCACTGTTGGAGGGAGATCTGGGGGAGGACAGAGTGCACATGCACATGGGGGAGACTCACGTCGCACCATTCACATACAAGACAAGAGAAAGAAGAAGACATTCAGAGAGAGAGAAAAGACGTGAGATACTCCACAATACTCCATAATCTTTACTCTATAATCTGGTGGGCAGAACAGTAGTTGGTAAATTCATTGAGACAGAAAACCAACCCGCCATCCAGTACAGGTTGTGAAGCACTCAACTTAAAGGCAACTAATTGTAAACTAAGGCAAAAAGATGAGTTTTAAGTTTGGATTTAAAGACTCAACAGACTCTGATGGTCTGATGGCAGCAGGCAGGTTATTCCACAACAATGGAGCCCGACAGGAAAAGGCCCTGCTGCCACCAGCTGACTTCTTTTTAACTTTGGGTACACACAGGAGCCCTGTATTTTGAGAACGAAGAGCTCGAGATGGCATGTAAGGTTTAAGGAGATCAGACAGGTAGGATGGGGCAAGACCTTTTAGGATTCTATAAGTCAGCAGAAGCACCTTGTATTCTGATCCAACATGGATAGGAAGCCAATGAAGGGAGGCAAGAATTGGTGTAATATGGTCAAATTTCCTAGTTTTAGTTAGGATTTTAGCAGCAGCATTCTGAACCATCTGAAGACTTTTAGTACTAGCATGTGGCAGACCTGAGAACAGAACATTACGGTAATCAAGTCTGGATGAAACAAATGCATGTATTAGAGTCTCTGCGTCAGCCATGGAGAGAAAAGACTGAATTTTAGCTATGTTAAGTAAGTGAAAAAAGGCAGTCTTGGTGATTTCTTTAATGAGCTTATCAAAGGAAAGGCTGGGATCAAACGTAACACCAAGATTTTTGGCTGCCACACTTTGTGAAACCACAGAGTTGCAGATTGTTATCGTTACTTGATCAAATTGGTGTCTGTGTCTAGCAGGGCCAATGACCAGCATCTCGGTTTTGTCCAAACTTAAAAGCAGGAAATTTAGTGACATCCAATTTTTCACAGTAGCCAAGCAGGCCTCTAAATTAATCGTTTGAATGCGATTATCAGCTCTTATAGGTACATAGAGCCGAGTATCATCTGTATAGCAATGGAAATGTATTCCATAACTGCGTATAATTTGGCCAAGAGCTGAAATATAAAGACAAAAGTAGAAGGCCAAGAACTGAGCCCTGAAGCGCACCATATTTAACATCCGAGAAATTCAATGTAACATTATTAAAGCAGACACGCTGTGTTTTCAAGATAAGCAAAAACTCATGTGTTCTCAATTAAACTAATTATATCACAGGTTTCGGGGTGGTATTAACCACCTCTTTCGGCAGCTGCTGCACACCCTCAGAAACTCCTACAACACCCAGAAATGTCCTTGCTGCTTCTACAATTATGTCAATTCTCTCAGATTTTCTTTCTACTCCAGCAGTCAAGTACAGCTGCTAAAAAGGCCGAAAACGTCATCTGGGCCTTCCAAAAGCAAAACTCGGCATGCTTTTTGACTGACGTTTCCTCCTCAGTTTCTTGTCTCACATCATTGTTGTTGTGTCTCTCCATTCTTTTAGCAGCTTCAGCATATGACAATCCCCTTTCTGCTCTCATCTTATTCACTTCCTCTTCCGTAATTCTTTTTGGACACTGCTGACTCCGTATCACAGTTTCCTTTGCAGTGCAGGCACGTTGCTTGCGCCTTCTCCACTTTACAGTCTTCCACATTGCAGTTGTCTCGCCCACATCTTGCACATCTTCTGACTCCATTACATACTGCTGCAGCATGTCCATGTTCTTGACAACTCTCATATGACCTCTACCTGTAACTCACATAATTAAGGTACACTCTTTCCGGCAATTCTCCTTCAAAGGTCAAACACAGACTTACAGTCCTTCTCGGAATCTAGTCATTTGTCTTGCTTCACATACACCTGCAACATCCCGAAATGACTCAGCCTCTACTGACGTATCTCTCCCTGCTTATCTGCTTTTAGTCTGAGGGGAGCAAGTCACGCGGAGACTTCTAAATATCTTGATCTCTGATGCTTTGGGGTTGCAATCAATAATAACCAACCCACTTCTAGTTATGCTGATCGGTCGTACATCTCCAAGTTTTCTCGCTACAAACTTTCCGACCTCAGGTGGGTCCTTGGAAATGTTTGTCGTTGTAATATTTAAAAGGGTTGCCTCCTAACGGCCACTCTACAGTGTCTCGACTGAAGCCACGTCCACACATCAAATAACGTTTGGTGTTCCGTGTTTACTGTGGTCTGCCATGCACACGCAATCCCTTCCGTCTGGTGCATTTCCTGACTCTCCAGGATAGGTCAGTGACGTCATCACCTAGCGTCGTGCTGGACTAGACCATTACTGGATCATACCATTATATCCTGACCCATGGATATTACATCCCCCTTCTTCCAAAGACAAAAAAATACTTGGTGGTATGCAAGTGCAGTAAGCTATAATGTCAACAGACATTTATCAATAACAAAACAGACATTTTCAATTATTGCACCAATGAAATAAATCTGCAAATGAATCTTCAATAGCCCTGAGAAGCTCAATTAACATTCCGGAACATCATGAACAATAATGCACATATTTCAGTGCAACGTCAATTCACATTTTCAACATTTTTTTTTTGCAACACAATAGCAACCTTTCTGCTTCTTTTTTTAGGTTGATTTCAAACAGTCCCAGGTCAAAGATAACTTCTGGCTTAACCACAGGTCCTGACCTGGTAGTGACGAATTGTGGTGACACTCTTGGGGAGCCTGACACACTTTGCTGTACAGTCTTAAGACTCAGTGGTCTGGGGCTCCACCTGTTGGTCGTGTGTGTCAACTTCCTGACCTGCATCACATTCGTTGCTCTGTAGAAGGTGTCGTCTATTGTGTCGAAGCGCTTGACCTTCATCTGTGATGAGTTGTAAGATCTTTGAGTCTCAGCTGGTCCCACAACTGTAGCGGGTTTCCACGTTCCAGTTGGCTGTTGGACTCGGACTTTGGCTCCTGTCGGCAGTGCAGGTAGCATTTTGGCATATCTGTCATAATACTGTTTTTGTTGTTTTTGGCACAGTCCTCTCCTGCCATGGACTGTGCTGCGACAAGCGAGTTCTGGTTGTAGCTGTTTTGCAGTGGTCGGAAGGACCGAGCGTAAGGCTCTGCTCAATAACAGCTGTGCTGGGGAGTTGAGTCGAGCCAATGGTGTGTTCCTGTATTCCAATAAGCTGAGGTACGGGTCCGACCTCTGTGTGTGTGCTTTGTCCATGAGGGCTTTGGCTGTTTGCACTGTCTTCTCAGCCAACCCGTTGCTCTGTGGGTACAGGGGGCTGCTTGTGACATGCTCAAAGTCCCATGCCTGTGCAAAGCTCTTGAAATCCTGTGAACTGTAGCAAGGACCATTATCAGTCACTACAGACTGGGGTATTCCAAATCTTGCAAACATGGCCTTCAGCTTCCGGATGACAGTTGGGGAAGTGAGGTTTGCAATTTGCTCTACCTCAAAGTACCTGCTATAATAGTCAACTGCAACTATATGGTCAGTGTTGTTCCATTTGAACAGGTCGGTGGCTATGATCTGCCAAGGCCGTTCAGGAATGGGGTGTGGCAGCATTGGCTCTTTGGGGACGGAGTGGCGTCACTCTAGGCAAATGCTACAAGATCCAGCTAGTGTCTCTATTTGTTTACCATCCCTGGCCAGAACAGAATCACTTTCACATGCTGCTTACACTTCTCCATGCCGAGATGGCCTGTGTGTATGCGTGCAAGCATGTCTGCTCTGAGTGATTTTGGCACAATGATTTTTTTCTCCTTTTAACAGAATGTCATCTGTCTCGGATATTTCATCCCTGTGATTCCAATACTCAGTGACAGCAGAGCATTGTGGTCTCAGGCCACCCTGGTTGGATACCCTGTCTCAAGGCTGAGAGTTGCTCATCCTTGGCTGTGGCAGACCTGATTTCTGCCACTTTCTGGTCGCTCACCGGAGCACTGCTGATCACTGTGTGTGTTTGGGAATCCATGCCTTCACTCAGGGAGTTGTCACTGTACTCAATCGGCTTCCTAGACAGCATGTCCGCGACTGGTATTTGCTTTTCGGGCTTGTGAACAATGTTGACGCTGTATCTTTGCAACTGTAGTATCATGCACTGGAGCCGCGGCGGTGCAGATGCCAAGGGCTTTCGCATGATTGGTTCAAGCGGCTTGTAATCTGACTCCACGGTCACCTGACGTCCATACAGGTATTGGTGGAATCGTTTGCATCCAAAGAGCATGGCGTACAGCGCCTTTTCGATCTGAGCATAGTTGACTTCCGTCTCATTCAGTGCCTTTGATGCATATGGAATTGGTTTCTCATCCTGCAGCAGGACTGCTCCTAAACCATGTTTGGAGGCATCCACCTGCAGCTTCACATCCTTAGTGGGGCCAAAGTAGGCTAGTACGGGACCGGGCTCTTGTGTAAAGAGGCTTTTCACTTGCTGGAATGCAGCATCCTGGTTCGAGTCCCATACAAACTCATTGCTCTCTTTCGACAGTTCTCGGAGCGGGGCTGTGGCCTCCGAGAGTCTGGGGGCAAACTTAGACAGGTAAGTGATCATGTCCAATAGCTCCGCCTTGCTCTGCGGTGGGGGCATGTCTTTGATTGCTTCGACTTTGTTGGGGTCAGGCCGGACGCCCTCTCGTGTCAGTATGTGTCCAAAATAGCTCACCTTGGGCACACAGATGATGCTCTTGTCTTTGTTCAATTTTATTCCTCTGCCTTTGGTTCTCGGCAGCATGGCACGCAGGCTGGCATCATGCTCCTCTTTGGTGCGGCCATATACAATGATGTCATCGATAATGGTGGCGATGTTGTGGAGTCCTTCATAGGCCTCGTCCACCCGTCTCTGGAACTCATCCTGTGTAGATATGATTCCGAACAGGAGTCTCTTGAACGTGTATCTGCCATAGAGAGTGTTAAATGTAGTTAGCATGGATGACTCTTCGCTGAGTTTTATGTTCCAGTAACCAGACCTGGCGTCTAATAAAGTACTGCGCCCCTGCCAGTCTTGCCGTAATGTCATCTAGAGTAGGGAGTTGATAGTGGGGTCTCTGGATGGCTTTGGTTAGGGGGCGGGGATCTAAACAAATCCTGAGCTTTCCCGTTTTGGGCTTTTCCACTATCACCAGTGCGTTAACCCATTCTGTTGGTTCAGTGACCTTTTGGATTATGCCCATTTTCTCCATTTCATCTAACTCGTCTTTGAGTCAGCTGCGCAAAGCGTATGGGATGTGGCGAGGTGGGCACACCACTGGTGTTACTTCAGGTTTCAGGCGAAGACTACAATCTCCAGGAAACAGTCCAATGCCCTGAAGCACATCCGCATACTCAGCCATCGGGCTCATGTGTGGCTCTGGCTGCGCATTGACCATATGCACCATTTTGACAATGTTCAGGTCTAGACATGCTCTCATGCCTAGGACAGGGGGAGTGCTTTCTGCACAGACTATGTCAAAATCTAGCATGCTGTTTTCTTTTTGTACCTGCAGGTTAACTTACAGGCACCTTTCACACTGAGTGTGTTCCCCCCATATCCTGAAAGCCTGGACGGTGGGCCTAGCACTACATTTCCAAACAGTTGGTGGAATGTGTTTGCTGGTATTATGTTGGCCTGGGCACCTGTGTCTATCTTAAACTTTAATTTGTGCCTCTTTTTGCCTATTTCCAATTCTGCAAAAGCCTGTCCCTTATTTGTGTTTTCATGCTGTTTAGTTATAGTGTCAATATACAGTTCATCTTCTGATTACTGTTCAGCACTCTCTGCAAAGGCATGCACTTTCTTTGCTTTATATTGTGCTTGGCGGTGCTGTGGTGGTGTCCTACACACCCTAGCAAAGTGGTTGAATTTTTTGCATTTGTTACACCGGCGTCCCTTTGCTGGACATTCCTCAGGGCGGATGTGCTTTCCTCCGCACGCAGTACATCCTTTGTTTTGCATGGCACCGTCAGCATCAGTTGTGTTTACAGTGTTGCGGTCGTGACGTGCCTGTCCTCTTCTGAACGGCTTCTTGCTAACTGCATCTACAGATGAGTTGATTACGCCTGCTGTGGGGAATCCATTGTTTTTAATTGCTGCTGTGATAGGTCGTGTGATCGTGCTAAGTCAATAGCCCTTTCCAGTGTTAGCTCTGGACCTACACAGAGAAGCTTTTCTCTCACTCTTGTTGAGTTTGTGGCGAACACACTTCTGTCCCTGACCATCTCGTCACTGTTAGGATCATCAGTCTTTCACTAGCAGCCTTAATTCAGTCACAAACTGGTGGACATTGTCACCGTCGCCTTGCATCTTTTCGTGGAACTTAAAACGTGCAAAGATGGGCTTAGCGTTGGGCCTTACGTAGGCTTCAAAGCCGTCATAATAGGTTTTCAATACCGTTTTCTGGTCTGCAGCTAGAGTCCATGTACTGAGGACGTCTCTGCCCTTCTCTCCAATGCATAACAGCGAGTAGCTGCATTTCCCTCCTCCTCTTTTGCACTTGGCGGTCCGGCAAACATAAGCTCCACATGCCGGCGAAACCCTCTCCACGCATCGGGAAGGCTGGACGAGTCCCCATCCATCCGTGGCATCGGAACACCGGCAGTAGCCTCCATCTCTCGTCGTCAGGTCGATGTGAGCACTAGCGAGTTGGTTCTGACGCCATGTAACATTTAAAAGGGTTGCCTCCTAACGGTCACTCTGCAGTGTCTCTAATTAAGCAATGTCCACACATCAAATAACGTTTGGTGTTCCGTGTTTACTGTGGTCTGCCACGCACGCGGGATCCCTTCAGTCTCGTGCATTTCCTGAATCTCCAGGATAGGCCAGTGACGTCAACACCTAGCGTCGCGCTGGACTAGACCATTACTGGATCATACCATTATACTGTTGCGGGACAGCTCCCTGACAGATAGTGACAAACAGACAGTCTGACTAAAGTAACGCGAGACCCTGTTAGCCAATGAGAAGAGACTTAGGAATGCGTGCGTGCTGCCTATTGTTATCCATTGCACAGCACAGCGTGGGTTAGTTGTTATAGTGGTTTACAGACTGTCACACAGTGTTAGCCTAGCATAACGTGTTAGCGATCAGACGTAACATTCCTGACTCCTACACCTCGACTGAGCTGACGCTAGACAGTGACTAACCAGCGACGACCATAATAGAACCAGTAAGAGTGATTACCAGCCCCCAGAGAGAGATCAGAGTGTGCAGCCAGTGACAGTGCGAGTGTCTGCAGAGTGAGACCATCCCAGCCAGGCTAGCCAGCGTCCGTCATCGTCTGCAGACTGCAGGAGCAGTGCAAGGTGGGTTGCTAAACCCGTAGCCTAGCCCGGCTAATTAACGCCAGAGACTGTGTTGTCGCACCATAATTCCCAGCCTCCAACTACTTAATATAAGAACATCTAAACCCAGTCCCGCGACAAGTGGTGTTCAGAAGTGGTGAAATTGGATTGCATTCTGTCTCCATACAGAATAGCGGTGCTATTGCTATTTACGTTAGCGTCCTTGCTAACTAGCAACCGGCTAATTACGTGCAGTAGCACTTTATCAAGGCCATCGTTGCATGTGATCTAGATGATGTTGGAACCTACTGAGGAGATCGAGCACGTGGAGCACGGTGCTGTAGGGGGGGGAGAGGATAGCGCTGTGGAAAGCGAAATGGAAAAGCAGATGTGTCGTCTAGCCCAAATGTTTGAGCGGTCCCTCCTTAACCAAGAAAAGCAGGAACAATCAATGGAGGAGGTGAAGTGCATGCTTAAAGGGGTACTTGTCGGGCGAGTTGTGCCACATCCCCAACCTCCCGCTGTGCAGTAATTGAGCACGGGACTCCACCCGCTCCCTAGTTCCCCGCAGCCATTCAATGGCTATCAGGAGGGCTTTGATAGTGGCCATGGAGCCAGTCATAGCATTACAACATTGGAGGTGCAGGACATGGAGTTAACTACTCCACTGGTCCCCCGTCCAGACGGACCGGATGTGAGACCCCGTGAATATGCTTTGCCCCCGGGAATGGAGAATGTCGGCCCAGTAGCGGATGGCCGCAACAGAAGTCACCATCCCAAACCCCTTGTCACCAGTACTCCAGCGGAGCGGGGTGGTAGGAGCGCCAGAGCCCGGAACGCATTTCCGGAAGGGAGTCACCATTTCCTGAGCACGCCCAGCCGGGGTGACGCGGCGCCGCCTACTGGTGGTACCGGAGGGCCGCCATCCGTCATAACAAATAGTCCAGTGGTAGGGAACGGTCGGGACCGGAGTAGTAGCTACAGGAGAGAAGTAGGACACGAAAGTGAAGTGAAGCTGCTAGCTACCTACGATGGGAAGGGCGACTGGGACTCCTTTATTGGCCCGTTTGAGAGGATGGCCCGGAAGCGGAATTGGAGCAAGGAAGTCTGCCTGGACATGCTCTACCTGCGACTGCGAGAAGGCGCTATGTCATTCGTTATGGCGCAACCGACTCCTATCCGCGAGGACTACGACAAGCTGGTGGAGCAGCTACGGCGCCGTTTCGGACGAGAAATACCTGAAAGTACTGCCCGCCGTAAACTGAGCGAGGTTCGGCAGGGGAAGGAGACTAGCCTGTCTGAATTTGGAGAGGAAGTACGGAAGCTGGTTACGCTAGCCTATCCAGGGGTCGACGTCGGACTGCAGGAGGAGTTCGCGGCCGAGGCATTCCTGCGAGGCCTGCGCAACCAAAACATCGCCTACGAAGTCCTGGGCTCCGAACCTAAGACCCTGGCAGACGCCCTCAAGAAGGTAGAAGCCCGAGAATACGACTATCGAGCAACGCTTGGAAGGGAGAGCGAAGCTAAGGGGCGGATTCGCCGAGTGTCATGGGATGATGAGCGTAAAGGGGGAGCGCCAAACCCGACATCGACGGCCACCGGCGCGACGCAGTCCGACCTAAATGCTGACATCAAGGAGTTGAAAGCCGAGGTAGCGGCGCTGCTGCAGGAAATGCGGCGTTCCTGGAAACCGTCCCCCCCGCAGCTGACATCCGACACAGCCGAACAGAAGAAGGAGGAACGGGGCAGAACTCTAGAGCGGCCGGCGAGCAGCACTAATGGGCAGCGGCGTTACCAATCACCGAGTCCGGGCGCCACCCCTAGAGGCTCCTGTTACCAGTGTGGAGGCCAGGGCCACTTCAAACGAGACTGCACCTCCCGCTCACCGAGCCCTCACGTCAAGGAAAAGGCCGATAGCCAGCCAGCACCCCGCATAAACCGAGCAGCAGGAGATGGTCCTAGTCTGGTAGTGCCCATCACGGTCAACAAACTGGAACTCAAGTGCGTTGTGGACACCGGCGCGGAGGCGACCGTCATGTCTGAAGACACCTTCCGTCAGCTGGAGCTAGCTGGTCAGCCAAGTGTGGGGACTGCCGTCCTGAGGAACGCGGAGGAGGGGAAAGAAATGACCGAGACTCCGAAGTATAGAGTCACCATCCGCTTGGGCCGTAAGACCAAGGACTGGGACGTCTACGTCGCACCCATCCGCGACCCCTTTCTCCTGGGTCTGGACTTTATGCTAGCCGCCAGAGTCACAGTTTCGGTCGGAGGACAAGTACACGTTGATGGAGAACCGATCGGCACTGTCATCATAGGCAGGTCGCTAGGAGAGTACACGGTTTCCAGAGTACTGCTGGAGTGCCCCTCGACTTTACCAGCGGAGAGCGAACGCGACGTCTGGGGTCTAGTGGAAGGCCCAAAGCCAGGAATTTCTGCCGTCCTGGAGCCCACTGGCCTTGCAGAAGGAGTCTCTTCAGGCAGTGTAGTAGTCGACGTTGCCAAGAGAGTCCCTGTGCGACTATGCAACTTGTCGCCCCGCGAAGTGACCCTAAGGAGAGGTGTTTGCTTGGGCGTGTTGGTTGAGGCAGAGGAAACCCCGTCCCTAGAGCCGAACCCCACGAACCCGGCGGAGAAGGAACAAGTGTCAGTGCGACGGCTGGAGTCCGCAACAGCCTTGGATCTACCAGACCATCTGTCATCCCTGTATGCAGCCGCCAGTAAGGAGCTCGAAGAGGGGCAGCAGAGAGCCCTATTGCAGCTTCTGGTCAAGCACAAGGAGGTCTTTGCAGCAGCAAACGACGACCTGGGCTGTTTTGATGCTGTCCAGCACCGCATCGACACCGGAGAGGGACGCCCAGTACGCCAGGCAGCCCGCCGCACACCGCTGGGGTTCCAGCAAGAGGAGGAACAGCACCTCCAGGAAATGCTGAAGGCTGGAGTGATAACGCCATCGACGTCTGAGTGGGCTTCACCTGTGGTCCTGGTGAGGAAGAAAGATGGAGGCGTTCGATGGTGTATCGACTACTGAAGACTCAATGAACTGACGCTGAAGGACGCGTACCCGCTTCCAAGGATTGAAGAGTGTCTGGACACCCTGGAAGGCGCAACCGTGTTCTCCACGTTAGACATGCAGAGTGGATACTGGCAAATTGGAGTCCATCCTGCTGACCGATGCAAGACGGCCTTCATTACTCGCTATGGCCTGTACGAGTACGCCCGAATGCCTTTCGGACTCTGCAACGCGCCAGGCACCTTCCAGAGGGCCATGGAGGTTGTCCTGCGCGGGTTGCAGTGGAAGAGCCTCCTCGTGTACCTAGATGACGTCATCGTCATTGGCCGCAGTGTTGAAGATGGGTTGAAGAACCTGGCCATCGTCCTCGAGCGGGTCCAAGCCAGCGGGCTCAAGCTCAAGCCCTCAAAGTGTCATCTCCTGCGCAGCGAAGTGCTTTTCCTGGGCCACATAGTGAGCGGACAGGGGATCGCTCCCAACCCCGAGCTGGTGAAGGCAGTGGAAGACTGGAGTCCACCCTCCAACATCACGGAGCTCCAGGCCTTTCTTGGGCTGTGCAACTACTACCGACGCTTCGTCCGCAACTTCTCTCTCATCTGCAACCCACTGTACGAGCTTCAGAGTAAAGGAACAGAGTTCCACTGGACCGATCGCCAGCAGGAGGCGTTCGAGGAGATGAAGAAGAGACTCACATCCACTCCGGTGCTAGCCTACCCCACCAAAGATGGCGAGTTCATCCTCGACACTGACGCCTCAAACACCTGTATAGGCGCGGTGCTCTCGCAGGTCCAAGAGGGGGAGGAAAGGGTTGTCTCCTATGCCAGCGCCCACCTCCAAAAAGTCCAACAACGGTACTGCGTAACTCGCCGGGAGTTGCTGGCCGTAGTCCGGTTCGCCAGACAGTTCCGGCACTACCTGCTCGGACGGCACTTCACCTTGAGAACTGATCACAACAGCCTGACCTGGCTCTTCCGCTTTAAAAGTCCCGAAGGCCAGCTAGCAAGGTGGATTGAGGAGCTTAGCCAGTTCCACTTCAAAATAGAGCATCGAGCAGGAGTCAAGCATGGCAACGCGGATGCACTTTCAAGGGCGCCAGCGCCAACTTGTGACTGCTACCGGGCAGGAGAAAGCCCCGACTCACTGCCCTGCCAAGGCTGCCCGTACTGCCGACGTGAACACCAGAGATGGGCAAGGTTCGACGAGGATGTCGACGACGTGGTCCCCCTGGCGATCCGTAGGACGACGAGGACCCCGGCGACTACGGATCCGGCGTCAAGACCTTCGACACCCGACCAGAACCCGGTGGACACTGCCGAGCCACCAGTGGACGAGAACTCAAACACTGGGATCCAGTCATCGCCACCCACTGTTAACTGGCTGCCCCAGTATACCGAGAAGGAGCTGGCAGAGTACCAGCGCAGTGACCCTTTGCTGAGGAAGCTTCACGCCTGGAAGGATGGAGGCCAGCTACCGTCTCAAGATGAAGTAGCCCTGGAGGGTCCGGCCGTGCGCAAGTTCTGGTTGTGCTGGGACCATGTGGAACGCCGTGGAGACGTTCTCTATTACCGCTGGGATGAGGAAACCGGCCAAGTCCCTGTCTACCGCCTGATAGTTCCAGCAGCCCTCCAACAAGAAGTCCTGCGTTCTTGCCACTGCCCTCCGCAGTCAGGCCACCTGGGAAGAGAAAAGACGTGCCACCGAGTCAAGCGGGAGTTCTTCTGGGTGGGACTGGCGGACAGCATCCAACAATTTGTCCGCCGGTGCCCACAGTGCCAAGCCTGCAAGTCTTCCGGGAGGGTCGGCAGAGCTCAGATGCAACTGTTCCAGGCCGGTGCTCCCATGGACAGGGTCCACATAGATGTCGTCGGGCCGTTCCCTATCTCGGCATCCGGGAACAAGTACGTCCTTGTCATGGTGGACCAGTTCACCCGGTGGGTGGAGGTCGCAGCTATCCCTGAACAAACCGCGGAAGTGACTGCGACGAAGCTTCTACAGGAGTTCATCTCCCGGTTCGGGTCACCCCTAGAAATCCACACAGATCAGGGACGCAACTTTGAAAGCAGCCTGTTCCGTGACCTCTGTGAGCTTCTCCAAATAGCCAAAACCAGAACGACTCCTTACCATCCTGCGTCGAATGGCCAAGTTGAGAGGTTTAATCGGACGCTTCTCCAAATGATCCGCTGCTACGTAGAGAAAAACCAGCGTGAGTGGGACAAGAACCTCCACCTCCTCGCCAGCGCATACCGCAGCTCACCCCATGCCCTTACAGGGTATACGCCGAACCGGATGATGCTTGGCCGTGAAGTCCACCAGCCCCAAGGACTCACTCTACGGGTGCAGGAGGCCAACGCCCATCGTAGTCCCCCAGCCGAATATGTTGCTGACCTGGAAGCCAACATGCTAGACATCCACGAACTGGCACGTGAGCGTCTCCGTACATCTCAACTCCGGAGCAAGAAAGACCACGATCTGCGGGCCCGTCAACGCACATTCCACCCCGGAGATCTGGTGTATGTCAGGGACGACGCGCGAAAGAAGGGCCAATCGCCAAAGTTGAAGCCACGGTGGAGAGGCCCGGCACTCATAACAGAGAAGATGGGAAACGTCCTGTACCGTGTCCAAGAGGGCAGGAAGGAGAGAGTCCTCCACCATGACCGACTGTTGCCCTACCTCGCCGAGGAAGTACCCATCTGGATTCAGCAGAGGCGGCACGCACTGCTGCAGATTCCGGCGTCAGGAGAGAACCTGCCGAGTACACCAGGAGAAGACCTCGAGGATCCGGAAACAGAGGCAGCGGACGACAAAGAGATTGAGCGACAGGAGGATATCGGTGGACTGGCGGAGGATCAGGGGTTCGAGAGCGATGACGACCTCGACCTACGTCTGGAAGACGTGTTCCCCGATGAGGAAGATGACACATCGGGCCCCCCCACGGAAGCCCCACGAAAGCCCCATGAAAGCCCCACGAAAGCCCCACGAAAGCCCCATGAAAGCCCCACGAGCGCCCAGGTGTCTCCCTCCTTGTCTCCGCCCTTGGCTGCCAGCAGTTCTCCAGGGGAGCCGACCACTACTCGACGCCGAGAGGCCGCAGCCCGTGTTCCAGGCGGGCAGTCTTCCGCCCCTGACCCAGAGGGAGCCGAAGCAGACGTTGCTGAGCCCCTGCCCCTCCCCACCACTAGACGGGGCAGACCAGTCCGGCCGCCTGCCTGGCTCCGGGACTCTGTTCGAGACTGATCTTGACGGACGTGACTAGTTGACTTAGGGGGTTACTAGGCTAGTCACAGGAGTCCTACTTTAATAGTGACCACCCAACCAGTTTATTTTGACGCCCTTAGTTCCGGGCCTAGTTGTGTGCCGGGTGTTTTGTCCCGGGTGTAATTCCGACTCTAGTTCCCAGAGTTATTTTATCTTTATGTTGAAGGGACTCAACAATCTAAAGGGGGGGTAGTGTTGCGGGACAGCTCCCTGACAGATAGTGACAAACAGACAGTCTGACTAAAGTAACGCGAGACCCTGTTAGCCAATGAGAAGAGACTTAGGAATGCGTGCGTGCTGCCTATTGTTATCCATTGCACAGCACAGCGTGGGTTAGTTGTTATAGTGGTTTACAGACTGTCACACAGTGTTAGCCTAGCATAACGTGTTAGCGATCAGACGTAACATTCCTGACTCCTACACCTCGACTGAGCTGACGCTAGACAGTGACTAACCAGCGACGACCATAATAGAACCAGTAAGAGTGATTACCAGCCCCCAGAGAGAGATCAGAGTGTGCAGCCAGTGACAGTGCGAGTGTCTGCAGAGTGAGACCATCCCAGCCAGGCTAGCCAGCGTCCGTCATCGTCTGCAGACTGCAGGAGCAGTGCAAGGTGGGTTGCTAAACCCGTAGCCTAGCCCGGCTAATTAACGCCAGAGACTGTGTTGTCGCACCATAATTCCCAGCCTCCAACTACTTAATATAAGAACATCTAAACCCAGTCCCGCGACAATACCCTGACCCATGGATATTACAGTCGTCTTTTGTCCCAGCTATCACCCCAACAAGATACTTCCCTGTGCCCAATACGCCCATTTCCCGCCGCGGCCATCTTGGATTTAAAAAAAAACAAGCGGTGGGAACTTAGCCACGCCCCCTTCTTACTTCATTGAAAACACCGCTGGAAGCAACATGTCGTACTGCTGTGTACCATCCTGCAACTCCTATCAAAGAAGGGAAAGAGATAAATCCTCGACGTTTCACCGCTTCCCCAAACGCCTGCACACCCGTAAGGCATGGGTGGTGAAAATTAAGAGGGATACAGGGCCGCATTTTCAGGTAACTACCAATACCTTCACCTTTACCTAGCTAGCTGGCTGGATAGCTAGCTAGCTAGCTAGCTCCCTAGCAACGTTGTTAGCTAGCTTTCTGGTCTAACTACAACCATAACAGTTTACATGTCGCTGACAGTAACGTCACATATCATTTGTCATTATAGATCACAGACAACACCAGGGTGTGCTCACAGCACTTCACAAAACTGGAACCCGGAACTCTACCGACCATTTCCCCATGGTCAAATCAACCTACGCCGAGGAGGTAGCTAAGTTTACTAACTTTACTTGCAGACAGACATCACGGTAGGTCATGCAGAGCTATAATAACGTTAGCTGGATGTTGTCATGAAAATGATGTTAGGATGTTGCTGAAATGAAACATAATACCTGCCATTAATAGCTTGTATTTTTAGGGTTCCTGTTCGTGGGGGTCAACCTGCTGGGGAGGTGACACCCGAGTCAGCAGATGAGTGAGTAACGTTTACAGTTGTGCACTCATGTTTACAACTAAATTCCACATTAAGATGCCATATGGCTAAATGTTTACTCCTCCTGCTATTATTGCAACAGACATTATGTACATGTAGGCCTACTGTATGCATTGAGCTGCAGAGGTTGCATGTACATTTAACGTTACTGTATGCATTGAGCTGCAGAGGTTGCACCATGCACAGCCAGTTAAATAATATTGGGGTGACCAGTTTCACTGTGACTAAAACATTAGAAGGGAGACAGAAGTTTGACGCTGAAAAATGTTTGCTCCTGTTTGTAGTCGCATTGGTGACTTAATAGCGGAAGAAGATGAAGAGGAACATGAAGAGGAACATGAGGGAGATAGGTGAGTTGTTACTGTCAGTACAATACAATTTTTCAAACATGTAGATTACTGCATTGTATAATATATATATATATATATATATATATATATATATATATATATATATATATTCACTAATCCTTCATTTGTGGATAGCTCTGTTCTGACACATCATCTTGATAAGAGGAAAATGTGTGGATTTATATTGCTTCCCACATGTATGACATATCCTCATGTGTCCAGTGAGGTTTGGGCGACTCTACCTGATCATGACTACGATGTGAAGCCCCTTTCTGTGGAAGACCAGCTTGACGCAGTAAAGAAACGCATCGCTTTCCTGGAGGATGAAAATAAAAAGCTGAAAAGTGAGCGTTTTGGTCTAGAACGCTTCCAGGGTGCGCCCAATCTGATCAGGTTTTACACTGGTTTTAAGGATTACCACACCCTCAAAGCACTCTTCCTAGCTGTACAGCCTACTGCAGAGTCCATGGTGCGATGGACTCAAAAGCAAAGGAACAGCCATAACCTAGAACACATTTCTGTGTCTGGCTTCCATGCAGAGCATTTATCGCTGATTGATCAGTTTTTCCTGTTCTTGTGCCGTGTGAGGCAGGGCTTTTTTGTTCTGGATTTATCTGTACGATTCAATGTGTCGCCGGCCACAGTCAGCAGGAACTGTACGACGTGGGCCAACTATTTGCTCTTTATGTTAGGGACCCTCCCAATATGGCCTAGTAGAGCAGCAGTAGATGAGCTAATGCCACCAGTATTCAGGGAATTCTACCCAAACACAAGAGTGATACTAGACTGCACAGAGATCCGCATCGAGACAGCTAGTTGGAAGGTTTTGAACACCATGACATACTCCCATTATAAATGTAACACTACACTGAAATCCCTAATTGGGATCACTCCCTCAGGGTCAGTTAGCCTGGTAAGTAATCTATACACAGGATGTGTTTCTGATAAGGAGATAACTAAGAGGTCAGGTGTTCTGGACCTCTTAGAGTCAGGTGATGAGGTCATGGCCGATAAGGGCTTCCTTATCAAAGACCTACTCGATGAAATAAATGTAAAACTTGTCATCCCTGCATTTTTAGGCCCAAGTGGACAGTTTAGCTGTGATGAGCTCACAGACAGAGTATTGCTGGCTTGAGAATACACGTCGAACGGTCAATAAGACGCATAAAGGAGTACCACATTTTTGATGGGAGTCATACCCCTTTCACTAAGTGGAACAGTCAACCAACTGGGGACTGTGTGTGCTCTCCTAACAAATTTTCAGGGACCACTGTTTTAAACCTTTGTTAAATTCAGCTGACAAGAAAATAGTGCACACAAACCTTAGATAGACTGAAACATATTTAACTTCATTTCAGTACAGTCCTATTTTTAGCCCACACCTTGAGATGAGCAATCGCTATCTTAGTTTAGTAAACAATTGATGATTTGAGTTGGTAGCCAGTTCCAGTTTATTGCTACAACAGAATGACAGTTGACCCAACATATTTTAGTTTAAAATGAACCAACAGTTTTGTTAAAGTTGAAGGACAAAGAATGAAAATATTGTAGATGGGACAATCTAATGTATAAATATTGAATGTACCGTATAAAAATGAAATGTATCTTATTTTTTATTTTATTGTGATTAAACAGCTTCTTTGAATACAGCCCTGTGTGTGTGTCTCTCCCCACTGGCACAGGAGAGGCAGAAAGTACTCGGAAAAAGAAAAGATCCAGCTTAGTTTTCATACTGTGGTAAATGACGGTAGGTGCTCGAGGTTGGTAGTCCAAACCATGTTTGCTGCTGCTGGCCCCGGCTGCATTGATTTCCGATTGAGTAAGAAGGGGGCGTGGCTAAGTTCCCACCACTTGGGTTTTTTTTTATCCAAGATGGCCGCGGCGCGAAATGGGCGTATGACTGGCTAGAATCGCTTGCAGGGGCGTGGCCACTTGGGGCCAGGGGGGCTCGCTCCCGCCCCCCTTCCGCTGTCCCGAGTGGGTAAAAAAACCCAAAAGAAACGCCTGCACAGAAACAGTCAAATGGAAGCTGCAGTACATGCATTATTATTATTAGCCTATTATCATTGAGTCTTGTCCTTTGCCACTAAAGTTATGAGGCCAATGGGCTATTTTTAAGGGATTCTTAAGATCAAGAAAGAGTTTAATGAGGAGTAAACAGTGCAGTGTGTGTAAATCCAAGTGTAAAAGCAAGAGAGTGTAAGTGCAGCATGGCAAGTCCAAGTGATGCAGTTTATTTAGTTGTGCGTGTTCAGGATGTGGAAGTGTTGGCTTCATTGTGTACATTTTCCTTCATGCAATTGAAATTGTAACTGAAATACTAAATGACATCTCTGTCTTCGGTCTTCACACTTTACACCACTTAAACCATACCCCTTGCATTACCACCCGTGCATGGGACATGTAGGTGAGATGGATGATACCATCCCATACCCTTTGGCTATACACAATCCATGGCGTTGTTAAAAGGGCTATCATCATCTTCGAAAGTAGTTTTAAAATAGTAGTTTTGACAAGTGCCACCCTAATTAAATGGCTGCCCCCCCCCCAGTAAAAAAGTCCTGGCTACGCCCCTGAGCTTGAGCAATACGTTGTCCTCGTTCTCATTTCCAATTCCACTTTCCGTCTCTCGCTCTGATGCCAGTTCCGCCTTGTTGGCGGTGGTAACTGACTTGTGCTGCTGGGGTAGAGAGAACATCTGAGAGAATGTACATAATTGTAGATGCAGCAAGGACATTTCTGTGTGTTGTAGGAGTTTCTGGAGAAGGTGTGCTGCCCCTTCTGAGAGAGGCTGTGTCTGGGGAGGAGGAGGAGGAGGAGGAGGAGGGAGTGCATGCCACTGATAGAGGCTGAGTCATCTGGGGATGCTGCAGGTGTGTGTGTGTGTGTGTGTGTGTGTGTGTGTGTGTGTGTGTGTGTGTGTGTGTGTGTGTGTGTGTGTGTGTGTGTGTGTGAGGCAGGAAGAATGACGAGATTCGGAGAAGGGGGACAATAATTCTGTGTGCACATATATGTTGCAGATGATTTTGTTTGCTTTTATTGCTTATGTTTTCTTTTACATGTTCAATAAAATTGATTGATTGATTGATTGATTGGTTGATTGTGGTTGACCTTTAGAGGGGAATTGCCGGAAAGAGTGTACCATGATCATGTGAGTTACAGAATGAGACCATATGTTTTTGTTGTCAAGCATATGGACATGCTGCAGCAGTTTGAAGGGAGTCGGAAGATGTGGGGGGGACAACTGCAATATGGAAGACTGTAAAGTGCAGAAGGCGCAAGCAAGGTGCCTGCACTGCAAGGCAACCCGCGATACGGGGTCAGCACAGAGTCCAGCAGGAAGGGCGGTAGACAAAGCGAGTAAGATGAGAGCAGAAAGGGGGTTGCTGGATGCTGAAGCTGCCAAAACCGAGAACCGAGAGAAACGACGTGGATGATGTGAGACAAGAGGCTGAGGAGGACAAGTCAGTCAGGAAGCCTGCTGAGTTTTGCTTTTGTAAGGACCAGCTGACGTTTTGGGCCTTTTTGGCAGCGCTAATCAAGTGTACTGCTGGGGCCTTTTTGGCAGCGCTAATCAAGTGCACTGCTGGAGTAAAGGGAAATCTGAGAGAACCGCCACACTAACTGCAGAGCAGATGCAGCAAGGACACTTCCGGGTGTTGCAGTCTGAGTTTCTGGAGAAGGTGGTGCAGCAGCAGCAGCAGCTGGGACAGGCTTTTCGTCCCTCTCACAAACCCGAGAAGTAACTAGTTGAACCGAGATGATTTTATTTCATTTATTTACGCATCTATTTTAGTAAATAGACGTTCTGGTTCACCCTCCGTTCCAGCTGGTGGCGGTAGTGCGCCAAATCTTTGTTTACGACCGCCAACAAAGTTAAAGCGAAAAGAGGGGAAGAAGAGCGTCTTTCCGGTGAGAGGCGCTTTGGTGTTCAACATGGCCGCGACCTGCGTCCGACAGCGCGTCTGAAAGGTAAAGTCCGCTCGCCGCCACACTGCACTGCTGGCAGCGCCATACACGCGGCGTCCGGCGCCGCTCGCGTCAGCCTCGGAAAGCGGGTGTAGTTAAGGCCGCCGCTCCGGCTGTGCGGAGCCCCACCGGAGCGGCGTCGGCGAGCACAGCCGGAGCGCAGTCTGCGGACGGGTTTAGATGCGCGGCGTGTCTGTTGCCGGCCGCGGCCCGGCCCGGCTTTCTGCTGGGTTTCTTGGGCTCCGCCAGGTTGATAACCCGTGGCAGCAGGCAGGCAGACAGGCAGGCGTGTGTGTGTGTCTTCGGCACGACAGGGACTTGTTAGGACTTGCTGGAGACGTGTTGGGGAAGAGCCAGGCACTTCCGAGCCTGTGCGTTTCTGAGGCACCGTCGAGTCCACAGTCTCGTAGTTGCGTTGATCTTTCAGCATGTTGGACTTTCGCAAGTCGGCTTGTTATCATCACACCCAGTCCACTAAACCCACCGGGTTTGTGCCGGACGTGCCGACGAAACATCGCGACGTCCCAAATTACGAGCGCTCGTCCCGAATCCGGTCCCGTTTGTCCCGAAAATGAGACTGGATCCGAGTTTTGATGGATTAACGCAGTAGCCTCCCCTGCCAGATGTCCCAGCGGCCCTTCGTCACCCGGTCCTCCTACGAGGCAGCTGGGCGACGTTTGTAGTCCTCTTGGTCTTGGGCGACGTTTGTAGTCCTCTTGGTCTTGGGCGACGTTTGTAGTCCTCTTGGTCTTGGGCGACGTTTGTAGTCCTCTTGGTCTTGGGCGACGTTTGTAGTCCTCTTGGGCGAAGTTTGTAGTCCTCTTGGTCTTGGGCGACGTTTGTAGTCCTCTTGGTCCTGGGCGACGTTTGTAGTCCTCTTGGTCTTGGGCGAAGTTTGTAGTCCCCTTGGTCCGCGGTGACGTTTGTAGGCCTCTTGGTCCTGGGCGACGTTTGTAGTCCTCTTGGTCTGGGGCGAAGTTTGTAGTCCTCTTGGTCTGGGGTGAAGTTTGTAGGCCTCTTGGTCTTGGGCGAAGTTTGTAGTCCTCTTGGTCTTACTCCAACTGGACTACAACTCCCAACATTAACTAGACGGAGGCAGACTGGTCGGTGCAGCGGTGGCTGATTTTCTTTACCACGTGCCCCCCCCCCTTTTTAATATATGTTTTTATTCAGATATTGCGATAGTTACAGGTCATTACCAATATAACCCCGACCACACCCCACAGCCTGTAGAAGCAACAACATAACATTTACAATACAATAAGACAACAGGGCGGCACGGTGGCGCAGGGGTTAGCGCGGTCACCTCCCAACAAGAAGGTCCTGGGTTCGAGCCCCGGGGTAGTCCAACCTTAGGGGTCGTCCCGGCTCATCCTCTGTGTGGCGTTTGCATGTTCTCCCCATGTCTACGTGGGTTTCCTCCCGCAGTCCAAAGACATGTAGGACAGGTGAAACAAAGACATGTAGGGCAGGTGAAACAAAGGCATGTAGGTCAGGTGAAACAAGGACATGTAGGTCAGGTGAAACAAGGACATGTAGGGCAGGTGAAACAAAGACACGTAGGTCAGGTGAATCAAAGACATGTAGGGCAGGTGAAACAAGGACATGTAGGGCAGGTGAAACAAGGGCATGTAGGTCAGGTGAATCAAAGACATGTAGGGCAGGTGAATCAAAGAAATGTGGGGCAGGTGAAACAAGGACATGTAGGGCAGGTGAAACAAAGACACGTAGGTCAGGTGAATCAAAGACATGTAGGGCAGGTGAATCAAAGACATGTAGGGCAGGTGAATCAAAGACATGTAGGGCAGGTGAAACAAGGACATGTAGGGCAGTTGAAACAAAGGCATGTAGGTCAGGTGAAACAAGGACATGTAGGGCAGGTGAAACAAAGACATATAGGGCAGGTGAATCAAAGACATGTAGGGCAGGTGAATCAAAGACATGTAGGGCAGGTGAAACAAAGGCATGTAGGTCAGGTGAATCAAAGACATGTAGGGCAGGTGAATCAAAGACATGTAGGGCAGGTGAAACAATGGCATGTAGGTCAGGTGAAACAAGGACATGCAGGTCAGGTGAAACAAAGACACGTAGGTCAGGTGAATCAAAGATATGTAGGACAGGTGAAACAAAGACACGTAGGTCAGGTGAATCAAAGACATGTAGGGCAGGTGAATCAAAGACATGTAGGTCAGGTGAAACAAGGACATGTAGGGCAGGTGAAACAAGGACACGTAGGACAGGTGAATCAAAGACATGTAAGACAGGTGAATCAAAGACATGTAGGTCAGGTGAATCAAAGACATGTAAGACAGGTGAATCAAAGACATGTAGGTCAGGTGAATCAAAGACATGTAAGACAGGTGAATCAAATACATGTAGGTCAGGTGAATCAAAGACATGTAGGTCAGGTGAATCAAAGACATGTAAGACAGGTGAATCAAAGACATGTAGGTCAGGTGAATCAAAGACATGTAAGACAGGTGAATCAAATACACGTAGGACAGGTGAATCAAAGACATGTAAGACAGGTGAATCAAAGACATGTAGGTCAGGTGAATCAAAGACATGTAAGACAGGTGAATCAAAGACATGTAGGTCAGGTGAATCAAAGACATGTAAGACAGGTGAATCAAATACATGTAGGTCAGGTGAATCAAAGACATGTAGGTCTGGTGAATCAACGACATGTAGGTCAGGTGAATCAAAGACATGTAAGACAGGTGAATCAAAGACATGTAGGTCAGGTGAAGACATATAGGTCAGGTGAATCAATGACATGTAGGTCAGGTGAATCAAAGACATATAGGACAGGTGAATCAAAGACATGTAGGTCAGGTGAAGACATGTAGGACAGGTGAAGACATGTAGGACAGCTGAATCAAAGACATGTAGGACAGATGAAACAAAGACATGTAGGGCAGGTGAATCAAAGACATGTAGGACAGGTGAATCAAAGACATGTAGGTCAGGTGAAGAAATGTAGGACAGGTGAATCAAAGACATGTACGTCAGGTGAAGACATGTAGGACAGGTGAAACAAAGACATGTAGGACAGGTGAGTCGGCTGTACTAAATTGTCTCTAGTTGTGTGTGTTTGTGTGAGAGAGAGAGAGAGAGTGTGAGTGTGATGTCTTGGCGGCCTGTCCAGGGTGTCTCCCCCCCTGCCGCGCAGTGGCTGCTGGGATAGGCTCCCCGGTCCCGTGAGCCTGGCAGCAGGATAAGCGGTTGGGATACTGGATGGGTGTAATAAGACCACAGCTCCTTGGCAGTGCGAGAGACAAATGGATAAAACAGAACAAAGCCGGCAGCTCGGCAGGTTGCTTGGACCGCAGGTGGGCAGCTGCGGTGAGGTGACTCGGGTGTCTAGACCAGTGGTTCTCAACCTTTTTGGGGTCCTGGACCCCCTGCGTATTTTTGATCTACCCTGAGGACCCCTCCACCTGATCTTGGGGGAGGGGGGTTGCAATTTGATAGAAACAGTAGAAACTGCATTTTAAATTGCATTATAGCATTTATTCACTCTTTGGGGCAAAAATAAGAGCTTTCAGTTGTAACTTAGATATAGTTAACAAAACAGACTTCTTATGCAGTAACTTTCAGATATATGTAACAAAACAGAATATGTATTCAGTAACTTTCAGATATATGTAACAAAACAGAATTCTTATGAAGTAACTTTCAGATATATGTAACAACACAGAATATGTATTCAGTAACTTTTAACAATGCAAACGGGAGCGAGATCTCTTATTAAAATACAATAAATTACACTTGTGAAACAGATGTAATTAGAGAAAAAAGTCCTGTTACCCTTTATAGTTTAGGTAGATAAAGGTCTCAGTCACATTTGAGTAAAATAATCCTATTTCTATAAATGTCATAGGATCTTTTTTTTTAAAGATATTTTATTTTCACGGACCCTTTGCAATTACACCACGGACCACTAGGGGTCCGCGGACCCCCGGTTGAGAAACACTGGTCTAGACCACCTCGTCCATGGGGAGCCTCTGCAGGGCGCTAAAGAGGGGTTGCCATTTTGTGGTGAATGCATCACTTCAGCCCGTGAGAGCGTGTTTAATTCTCCGCGACTGAAGAAAGAGCATCGCATCTTTAAGCCGACAGGACAAGGAGGGAGGCAGTGCAGACTTCCGGTGAAGAAGAAGAAGACTTCTGCCACGGGCGAACAGCCGCGTGTCCTTTTGACAACACGTGTCAGGGAGAGGCCATAAATCACAGTGCACGACACGTTTCACTTGTCGACGTCACCGCTGTAAACACGCGCACGTGCTCCTTTCCCCCTCCTTTTCGAGTGGGCTGCAGGGGGCGTGGCGTCGTAGGGGCGTGGCGCTGCAGGGGGCGTGGCGGATGTGAAGAACATGAATAGAGTTGTGTGTCGCGGGTAAAGACGAACACACTGTTACACACGACACAGCCAGGGTTTCCGTCCTAGTCCATGGGCCAGACGATATTTCGGTACACTCAAGGTGGCAAAACTTACTTATAATTTTTGAAAGGATCCATGTCTGTAGATGATATTTTGGTATGATAACCATTCCTGAGTGGCAGCTGTATCACAGTTATCAGCTCATGAAGTTAACCACCCGCTAAACTAAATTGCATTTTAGACGCTGGTGCATATCCTGGTTTAGCCTCATGGTCAGGACATTTTTCAATGTTCTATAATATTGTCTTTGGTATCATTTTAAAGGGGACCGTCTTAGCTTTCATTGAAGCCCTGTTGTGGATATTTCTCACAAATATAGAGGTCACTTGAGCTCTTCAACCCGTCAATAACACACATCTTTCTGCAATTTTCGCCTAAACTATATACTTTCTTTTAGCCCTGTGGCATCTAGGAATATCAGGGACACAAAACAGAAAAACTGGAATACTCACAGGACTGTAAAGATTCAGAAAATGTATAATATACCCATACTATTTCATTGTGTGAGGTGATTGTGAGCCTTAAATGAGAACTAGACCAAAGCCAGTTAGGTCACAAACTGGTCTCTATACATTTGTTTAAATACACAATCAAAATACATGATAAAAAGGAATACCATAGTGAGGTAATGAACTATTTTAATATTTTAAACAACATTGACATTTACATATACGTACTTAGTCAATGATACATGTAATCCCATATCATTAGTGGGTATATGTAATGGTAATGGGTAGGGTAATGGGTATATGTGAATATGGTTACATTATTGTTATCAAGCTCTGGGTAACCAAGTCCAGAATCAACATCCTGTGCATCAATAGACTACTACCACAGTAATACCATCAGAATCATCACACTGTCATTCATCAAACTGCTCGTTTCTCTCATCATTTGACACCCCAAGTTCAAAGTCCAGTTCTGGACCATCCTGCTGTTTTTGGTTACTGCAGGTCTGTAACCTGCACATGTCTGTGCATGGAAGTCCATTTGACAGGCACATGCAGCTTGGCATTTTGCATGAATGCACACACTTGCATGTTAGCGTTTCCAAGACCACATCTGGTGCAGGTGGGGAGCGCATCCAGTAAATGGCCAGCTTGCCTTCATCGTCTGTCCATCCATACTCAGTAGGGCTTGGCACCACAGGGTTAGCCTGCAGACAGCACTTCCATATTGCTGCCTGATAGTTGGCTCGTTGAACATGCATAAAGAGACAGTCTCTACATGGTGGCAGCTGGCTGGACTCAACCTCTCCCCTTTTGGTGCAGAAGAGCTGGTAACGCAGTTTGTTCACCTCAGCAGTGCTGCTATTAGCAACATACATCCGACAGGTGTACTGCTCAATTTTCTGGAACAGCTCATCACTCACATTCCATGTCTGTCCCAGTTGACTAAAAGTCTCTTGGCAGGAAGTGTGCTTTCTCACTATCTTCAGGGCATTCAGCTTCCCTCGACCAGCGAATGCACTGACAGTGTCGCAGCCTGTGAAGGCATGTAAGCCAATTAGGCTGTCACAGATGCTGTCTCCAAGTGAACTTGCCAGTTTGGTGATGTCGACAAACCGTGTGCGGTTCTGAGTCCCACACTTCTGGTAGATGGGACAAGTGATGTCCTTCTGGAAGCCAAGACAAAGCACCATGACATCAGTGTCCTCAGCTGTGATGATAACTGACTTTGAGCCCGCATTTGCTGCATGCAATGCATCCAGGAGCAGACGGGTGTCAGCTTCTTCATGTGTGGAGTGCAGTTCTGCTGCTTCCTCACACCCATCTTCTGTCAACTTGTAGCAGGTTTCCTCACAGGTCATGTACAACACCTTGCCATGCAGCATAGCTCTGTATCGTGGGAGTTTCCACTCTTCCACCAGAAACTTGATGAGACTGGTCTTGTTGGAGGAACTGCACAGACATTTTCTCCACTGCTGGACGTGGTGTCCCCTTGCAAGATTCTTGTACTGGAGAGTGATGTCTCCACCCCGGTTCAGTCGTTCAGCATCTTTGATCGAAGTCTGGTGATAGACATCAAAAACAACATCAATCCTCCCACTCTGTGCTCCCTCATGGAGGACCTGGGTCAAGGCTGACTCTGCCACCTGTGCAAAGGTTTTGTTGTTGCCATTCATTTTTTGGACCAGGCTCATCCCATCAATGATGGGAGTAGATGGGATTGGGATGTCTTCTGCAGGAGATACATTCTTTTCAAGCTCTCTGGCAAGTGCAGCCTTGTTTGTTTTTCGTAAGGACCCATCAGCATTTGCCAGTGCCCATGGTAGTGGGCCCAATGGGTAGGCAAGGACATCCTTCAGATTCACCTTCCTGCTTTCAGCCACCAGGATCATGTGACTGAAAAGGTTTCTATCTGCCTTCAGAACCACATCCTGTGCTTTCTTTCCATGAGCTTGTTTTGTGCTGACATTGGAGAATGTTTTCAGACTTTGCTTGGTCATCTTGTCGTGGAATTTCACAGGTGGTGGGTCTGCATCTAACCTTGTTTGCTGGAATGCTTGGTAGGCCTCTTCTCCTTTCTCAAGAGCTCTCAAGAGATCTATGGTCACATCAGGTGGAGCCATGTTGCCAGTGGAGAGGCTAACCAAATCAATCTCATCAGGGGACATAGGATTGAGCCAGTTATTCTCCATAAGGTCCATGAGAGACTGGACATCTGCTTCATCTCTCTTGATCCTTGGACTCTGTAGATCTGGCTGAGACCATTTGCACCTGCCTTGACCTGTCAGGTCTCTCAGCTGTCTGAGGTACATGCTTCTATACTCAGCTGTGAGATAATATTTGGTCACAGCTCCTGGCTTCAAGCTGAATCCCTTTGTCCCTCCAGCTGTTTGGGTGTCTTTGTTCACCGTTTCTTCTATAGCTTGGTCAACAGGGATTCGGTGGAGCCCAGTTGGACTGAGAAGCCTCCTTCCATGAATTCTGTGTACACATCTGGGTGTGTGATGGGCAGCTCAGACATCTGGGCGTAGTAGTAGGGGAGGTAGCGTGCATAATTCATCCTGTCATAAGCAAAGCACCATGGGATCATTGCTCGAATGCTAGCCAAGTGTAGCATCCAGTCTCCCTCTCTGGATGCTCGGATGAGCCCCAACAAGATTTAAACCATGTCCAAATAGGACATCCAGAAGTTCGAGAGGCTGCCGTTTCCACCGCTAAGGAACTCAAGGTAGACTTCAAATAGATCCATGATGCGTGTACAAGAGCTGTTCTCGAGGACCTCCTTCAAAGCATGTTGTGAGACTTCTTTCCCAAGGCTGTCAATGGTCTTCAGTGTCTCATTCAGGTGAACCATGTCATTCCTGTGAGTTTCTTCCAACCAGGACAGGAAACCATTCAAGGTCAGTCGCATGAGAGCCTCATACAAGAGCTTGTGTAGTCGCACTGCCCTGTTGTACTTGCGGCCATCCATAACACCAGCAATTGAGCCTTCTGCAATCATGCCAGACTCAATGCAGAGGTCTTTGAGTCCAGCATCTTGGAAACGCTTTCCTATTATTGCCAGCAGTTTGCAGATGGTGTGGAATACCCCAAGCCTAACGATGATATCATGGAACTTGTCATGGTGTTTCCATGTGATCTCAACAGCCTTCGCATACAGGGCTTGGTCAAAGACACAGACAATCTTCCTCAGGCCTAAGCACTGCATGATGCTCATTGACTGGTTAAGCACCTCGTTGACAGTAGACATTTGTGTCGCTGGAGCATTGATGGTAGGCAGATAGCCTATATTGTCGGGGATGACCGTCATCTCTCCTCGAGTCAGGATGTTGAAGCCTGTCCAGCTGCTGACTGACTGTTCTTCTTGTTGTGACATGCGTGCTAGGACTCAAAGAAGGTTTTTCTCTCTGGCAAGCTTAGTATTGGCTGCAGTATCGGCATCTGACTTTTTGCTTTGTGGTGGCCCTACCCGTTGTCCAGCATTGTAAGTTGGTAACATTGGTGGGGGTCCATCAATGCTTCTCTTCTTTGTTTTGGGAACAGTGGGCATGGGTTGGACAGGAAGTGGGTTGACTGGCTTTGCTTGCACAGCAATCCCATTGACTCTGTGAGATGTTCCCTCACCACTGACAGTTTCTTCAAGACGGTCGATATTGTCCCAGGCTAAAGTTGTGAATATGCCAGGATGGATGTTAGCTGGAAGGGCAATGCCACTCCCTGATGATGAGAGTTTCTGGAGACACAGGGCAGTGTTGATCTCTTCCATCTGTGAATAGGGCACACTGTGACCAAGTCGGTTGAGGATGTTTATCAACTCTACATTTCCTGTCAACGATTTGACACTGAATGGCAGAACAATGTGCTTGGAAGGCTTGGTATTTCCACATGTCACTGCATATACTATGTCATGGCCAAATGACTGCAGAAGGCACTGCACTCTCTGGGATGCATGATCAGGATCATTTGAGCCTGTGAGTAGAGAGTACAGGAAGATAATGAGCGACTCTGGAATGGTAGGACATTCTGCTTCTGGTTTGACTTCAGGCGGCCAGGTTTGAGGAACATCTTGACTTTTAATGTCTGCTCTCAATTTGATGGCTGCTTTGGCTATAACATCTTGTGCACTGACACTTTTCAGGGTCTGCAGCTCCCTTTTGAGAGACTGATTTTCTTTGGCAAGTTCCCTCATGGACAAGTTATCGGGATAGAGGAGGAATTTTCCTTTCTCATCAGGGAATATCTGCAAGGCTCCAGCAAACTCACTCTCCAGGTTTCGCCTTATGTGCTTCTTGGTTGATTCCTTGACTTGGGCAATGCCTTGGGAGTTCATTGAAGCTACCAGTCTAGAAGAGAGATCAGTCATTGTCATCACTTGAGGATTGCCAAAAAGCTCCATCCTGATGAAGAGGAACAGCTCATTGTATGCCTTATTCACAGCAGCTTCATACTGGGCTGCAGCATCATCATCTTCATTGCTGGCAACCTCTCCTTTGGAAACCTCTTCTTTGGTGTAAAGTCTATAGCATGACCTGTGGTAGTGCCCTTCAGCTGCTACAAGGTCTCTACTCACAATGGCAAGGATTCTGCTGTCCCTTTTCTTTGTGGCTGCACTCCTGATCTTTGCATCAGCTCGCAGGTCTCGACACTGCACCAGTACTTCTCTCGTATTCTGTCTCTTGGAATATTTGCTGTTTTTCTGACAAAATATGCACTCTGCATCATAAGTCCTAGATGTACTTGGAGCATGTCGAGCTACTCTCTTAGATTGTTTCTCTTCAGCAGAGACACAACTTTTCTTTTCTTTTGCAAGGAGGCCATCAAGAATTTGCTTCATAGTGAAGATACTGCGACACTTTCTGTGGTAGTAGATTGCTGGAATCTGTCCCTCAGGAATGAATTTGCCAGTTTCAAAACTGGTGCATGATTTCGTATCTGAGCTGCCCAAAGCAGAGTTCTCCATGAGTGGACACTTTGTAGTGAAACCAGCTTATCTGTATCATCAGAACAGTGGATAATGCACTCCACCCGTGGGCGCTTTGGTATTGGGTAAAAACTTGCTTGTTCACCAGTGGCCATATTCAGTCAGTTTTCACCTGCCACATACAAACAAATACATGTAACTTAGGTATATGAAAACTACTAAAACAAAGTTTACTTTGCTTCACCAGCGTCATATTACCATTATTTATCTTACATAGCCACAAATAGATACATTACCTAGTTGCTATGCAACAGCTGTATTTTGTCCACATGAGGCCGCTAAAATCAACACAAGATGAAAGTTCCTCGTAGCCACTTTAACTAATCATATTAACATATGCATTAAAAGAACATGCTAACATTATGGGAAATTAGCTTACAATCTTCTCCAGAGTGAGACAAGAAGATAGATACCAGTTTCCTCTATATGTGTTTAGTAGAAAGCTATCTGGCTGCACGTTAGCCTAGCTTAGCACAATGAATGGAAGTACACAGTACTGGTTATCCTTGGTTGTTGGCCAACTAAGAACTGTCCCAGAGTTTAAGCTAGGCTAATCAGTACCAGGGGTGTTGAAATGCTATATTTGTAAAAATCTGGGCAAATACACAATCGTGAGAGGCACAGAAACAGGTTTCCTGAAAGAAAAATGAAATAGCTGCTCATTTGGAAAGGTTATCATGTATTATTTTACTTCTGTTAGTGTACCAAATAAAATGGCACCAGTAAAGTTGTGTCACCTTGGGTGTTATCGATATCTGGTCTGACCCCTGGACTAACTGGCTTTGGTCTAGTTAGTTTCTTAGTAATACTACTACTACTACTACTTTCGGCTGCTCCCGTTAGGGGTCGCCACAGCGGATCATCCGTTTCCATTTCTTCCTGTCTTCTGCGTCTTCCTCTGTCACACCAGCCACCTGCATGTCTTCCCTCACCACATCCAAAAAACCTCCTCTTTGGCCTTCCTCTTCTCCTCTTCCCTGGCAGCTCCATATTCAGCATCCTTCTCCCAATATACTCAGCATCTCTCCTCCACACATGTCCAAGCCATCTCAATCTTGCCTCTCTTGCTTTGTCTCCAAACCGTCCAACCTGAGCGGTCCCTCTAATATAATCGTTCCTAATCCTGTCCTTCCTCGTTACTCCCAGTGAAAATCTTAGCATCTTCAACTCTGCCACCTCCAGCTCCGCCTCCTGTCTTTTCGTCAGTGCCACTGTCTCCAAACCATATAACATAGCTGGTCTCACAACCATCTTGTAAACTTTCCCTTTAACTCTTGCTGGTACCCTTCTGTCGCAAATCACTCCTGACACACTTCTCCACCCACTCCAACCTGCCTGCACTCTCTTTTTCACCTCTCTACTGCACTCCCCGTTACTTTGGACAGTTGACCCCAAGTATTTAAACTCAGATGTCTTTGTCACCTCCACTCCTTGCATCCTGACCATTCCACTGTCCTCTCTCTCATTCACGCATAGGTATTCCATCTTGCTCCTACTGACTTTCATTCCTCTTCTCTCTAGTGCATACCTCCACCTCTCCAGGCTCTCCTCAACCTGCACCCTACTCTCACTACAGATCACAATGTCATCCGCGAACATCATCGTCCATGGAGACTCCTGCCTGATCTTGTCCGTCAACCTGTCCATCACCATTGCAAACAAGAAAGGGCTAAGAGCCGATCCTTGATGTAATCCCGCCTCCACCTTGAACCCATCCGTCATTCCAACCGCACACCTCACCATTGTCACACTTCCCTCATACGTATCCTGCACCACTCCTACATACTTCTCTGCAACTCCTGACTTCCTCATACAATACCACACCTCCTCTCTCGGTACTCTGTCATAAGCTTTCTCTAGATCTACAAAGACACAATGCAACTCTTTCTGGCCTTCTCTATACTTCTCAATCAACATTCTCAAAGCAAACATCGCATCTGTGGTGCTCTTTCGTGGCATGAAATCATACTGCTGCTCGCTGATCGTCACCTCTCCTCTTAACCTAGCTTCTATTACTCTTTCCCAAATCTTCATGCTGTGGCTGATCAACTTTATACCTCTGTAGTTGTTACAGTTCTGCACATCGCCCTTGTTCTTGAAAATCGGTACCAGTATGCTTCTTCTCCACTCCTCAGGCATCCTCTCACTTTCCAGGATTGTGTTAAACAATCTAGTTAGAAACTCCACTGCCATCTCTCCTAAACATCTCCATGCCTCCACAGGTATGTCATCAGGACCAACTGCCTTTCCATTCTTCATCCTCTTCATAGCTGCCCTCACTTCCTCCTTGCTAATCCGCTGAACTTCCTGATTCACTATCCCTACATCATCCAACCTTCTCTAGTTTCTTAGTAATAATGCCCTTCTAATTTAAGGTTCACAATCACCTCACACAATGAAATAGTATGAGTATATTATACATTTCCTGAATCTTTACAGTCCTGTGAGTATTCCAGTTTTTGTGTTTTGTGTCCCTGATATTCCTAGATGCCACAGGGCTAAAAGAAAGTATATAGTTTAGGCGAACATTGCAGAAAGATGTGTGTTATTGACGCGTTGAAGAGCTCAAGTGACCTCTATATTTGTGAGAAATATCCACAACAGGGCTTCAATGAAAGCTAAGAAGGTCCCCTTTGAAATGATACCAAAGACAATATTATAGAACATTGAAAAATGTCCTGACTATGAGGCTAAACCAGGATATGCACCAGCGTCTAAAATGCAATTTACTTTAGGGGGTGGTTAACTTCATGAGCTGATAACTGTGATACAGCTGCCACTCAGGAATGGTTATCATACCAAAATATCATCTACAGACATGGATCCTTTCAAAAATTATAAGTAAGTTTTGCCACCTTGAGTGTACCGAAATAGGAAATTTTGGGTTCTGGCCCATGGACTATCCTGGTGCCGGGCACTTCCTGTTCACGAGGGAGAGGAACGGGTTCTGGTGCTGTTCTGGTGTTGGTCTGGTGTTGTTGTGGTGTTGTTGACTTTGACTCCACGTGTTCTACTGCTGCTGTTCGTTGACATTGAATGTAATGTGCTGCGGGCCACGTGACCACGCCCCCACCCAGCTGCCCCGTGCCAGGTCACCCCTTCCACCCTGGTTAACAGGTTTCAGATGTCCAGCCTCCCTGGGCGGAGCAGAACCCCCTTCCCCCCCGCACCACACACGCACCACACACACACACACACACACACACACGTATACACACACACACACACACACACACGTACGTACACACACACACATCACACACGAACACACAAACATACACAAACACACACACACACAAACATACACACACATCACACACACGTACACACACATACACACACATCACACACATATACACGCAAACAAACACACATAAACACACATCACACACATATACACAAACACACACACATACACACACGTGCACACAGTGGAAGATAAGCAGCATTGCTGTTTGCCAGTTGAATGTAGTGTGTTATTTGAGTCTAGTGTGTTATTGAATAGTGTGTTATTTGAGTCTAGTGTGTTATTGAATAGTGTGTTATTTGAGCCTAGTGTGTTATTGAATAGTGTGTTATTTGAGTCTAGTGTGTTATTGAATTTTGTGTTATTTGAGTCTAGTGTGTTATTTGAGTTTAGTGTGTTATTTGAGTCTAGTGTGTTATTGAATGTAGTGTGTTATTTGAGTCTAGTGTGTTATTTGAGTTTAGTGTGTTATTTGAGTCTAGTGTGTTATTGAATGTAGTGTGTTATTGAATGTAGTGTGTTATTTGAGTCTAGTGTGTTATTGAATGTAGTGTGTTATTTGAGTCTAGTGTGCTATTAAATAGTGTGTTATTTGAGTCTAGTGTGTTATTGAATAGTGTGTTATTTGAGTCTAGTGTGTTATTGAATGTAGTGCGTTATTTGAAGGATGGTTGTGGCTCAGAGTCCACGAATAAACCAGACTTGTTCGAGTTGATGTAAAGACTCGCTGTCAAAGGTTGAAATTACTTATTTTCAAAAATCACTTTATGGGCTCCAACGTCAGCTAGCCACCGTAGGTCAGGTGAATACCACGACGTCAGCCAGCCGCCGTAGGTCAGATAGATAAAGCACATGTTCAATTCAATTCAATTCATTTTATTGTCATTAACAACAATGTGCAGGAGGCACATGTTAGAAATGAAATGAGGGCTGTGGCTTCCCCAAACAGTGCAAGACAGACACACACAAACACAGCAAACACACTATAAGATATACACACATGAAGACCAAAAGCTAAAAATAAGTTAAAAGAGAGCTGGAGTACAAAATATTTAAAATATCTACAGACATTCAGTGGGTAGCCCGGTTCAGGTGGGCAACAGCTTGTGGAAAGAAGCTGTTTTTGAGCCTGGTAGTGCGGGCTCTGAGGCTCCTGTAGCGCCTCCCAGAGCGCAGGGGGAAGAACAGTCCATGGTTAGGGTGGGTGGGATCTCTGCTGATGCTCAGACCCCTTCGAAGGCAGCGTTTGTGATAAATGTCTTTTATGGTTGGGACCTGGGTACCGGTGATGTGCTGGGCCACCTTGACGACCCGCTGCAGAGCTTTCTGGTCTACTGAGGTGCAGTTGCCATACCACACTGAGATGCAGATGGTCAGGATGCTCTCTATGGTGCAGTGGTAGAAGTTGGTGAGAATTTTGGGGGATAGACGGGCGCTCCTCAGCCTCCTCAGGAAATGCAGGTGTTGTTGGGCCTTTTTCACAAGGGCCTGGGTGTTTAATGTCCATGAAAGTTCGTTGCTGATGTGGACTCCAAGGAATTTAAAGCTGGAGACACGCTCCACTTCCACCCCATTGATGTGTATGGGGGAGTGGCTGCAACTTCTAGACCACCTGAAGTCCACAATCAGCTCCTTCATCTTCTGTACATTGAGAACAAGATTGTTGGTAGTACACCATTGATGTGAGGTGCTGAATCTCGTCCCTGTAAGCCTTCTCATCATTGTTGGTGATACGGCCAATGACTGAGGTGTCGTCTGCAAACTTATCTATAACATTTGAAGGGTGAGTTGGCAGGCAGTCGTGGGTAAAGAGGGAGAAAAGGAGGGAGCTCAGAACACAGCCTTGAGGGGCACCTGTGCTGAGGGTCAGGGTGGAGGAGTTGTGGTCACCTAACCTAACAGACTGAGGTCTGTTGGTCAGGAAGTCCAGAGTCCAGTTACAGAGGGAGGGGTTGAGGCCAAGGGAGAGGAGTTTGGTGGTTAGTTTGGCAGGGATGATAGTGTTGAAGGCCAAGCTATCATCTATAAACAGCATCCGGATGTACAGTGCATCTGGAAAGTATTCACACCCCTTCACTTTCCCCACATTTTGTTATGTTACAGCCTTATTCCGAAATGGATTAAATTCCTTTTTTTCTCATCAATCTACACACAATACCCTATAAGGACAAAGTGTAAAAGGTTTTGTAGAAATTTTTGCAAATTTATTAAAAATAAAAAACTGAAATATTGCATGTACATAAGTATTCACAACCTTTGCTATGACTCTCACAATTGAGCTCAGGTTCATCCTGTTTCCACCGATCATCCTTGAGATGTTTCTACATCTTGATTGGAGTCCACCTGTGGTAAATTCAATTGATTGGACATGATTTGGAAAGGCACACACCTGTCTATATAAGGTCCCACTGTTGACAGTGCATGTCAGAGCAGAAACCAAGCCATGAAGTCAAAGGAATTGTCTGTGAACCTCCAAGACAGGATTGTATCGAGGCACAGATCTGGGGAAGGGTACAAAGAAATTTCTACAGCTGTGAAGGTCCCGAAGAGCACAGTGGTCTCCATCATTCATAAATGGAAGATGTTTGGATCCACCAGGACTCTTCCTAGAGCTGGCCGCCCAGCCAAACTGAGCAATCGAGGGAGAAGGGCCTTGGGTCAGGGAGGTGACCAAGAACCCGATGGTCCCTCTGACAGAGCTCCAGCATTCCTCTGTGGAGGTGGGAGAACCTTCCAGAAGGACAACCATCTCTGCAGCACTCCACCAATCAGGCCTTTTATGGTTGAGTGGCCAGACGGAAGCCTCTGCTCAGTAAAAGGCACATGACAGCCCACTTGGAGTTTGCCAGAAAACACCTAAAGGTCTCTCAGACCATGAGAAACAAGATTTTCTGGTCTGATGAAACCAAGATTGAACTCTTTGGCCTTAATGCCAAACGTCACGTCTGGAGGAAACCAGGCACCTCTCATCACCTTGCTAATACCATCCCTACAATGAAGCATGGTGGTGGCAGCATCATGCTGTGGGGATGTTTTTCAGTGGCAGGAACTGGAAGACTAGTCAGGATCGAGGGAAAGATGAATGGAGCAAAGTCCAGAGAGATCCTTGATGAAAACCTGCTCCAGAGCGCTCAGGATCTCAGACTGGGGCGAAGGTTTACCTTTCAACACGACAACGACCCTAAGTACACAGCCAAGACAATGAAGGAGTGGCTTCGGGAAAAGTCTGTGAATGTCCTTGAGTGGCCCAGCCAGAGCCCAGACTTGAACCCCATTGAACAGCTCTGGAAAGACCTGAAAATAGCTTTGCAGCGACGCTCCCCATCTAACCTTACAGAGCTCGAGAGGATCTATTGAGAAGAATGGGAGAAATACCCCAAATATAGGTGTGCCAAGCTTGTAGCTTCATACCCAAGAAGACTTGAGGCTGTAATCGCTGCCAAGGGTGCCTCAACCAAGTACTGAGTAAAGGGTGTGAATACTTATGTACATGCAATATTTCAGTTTTTTATTTTTAATAAATTTGCAAAAATTTCTACAAAACCTTGTTCGCTTTGTCATTATGGGGTATTGCATGTAGATTGATGAGAAAAAAAGGAATTTAATCCGTTTTGGAATAAGGCTGTGACATAACAAAATGTGGGGAAAGTGAGGGATGTGAATACTTTCTGGATGCACTGTATGTGTTGTTAAGTTCAAGGTGGGTCAGAGCAAAGTGCAGGGCAATGGCATCCTCGTTGGACCTTTTGGGACAGTAGGCTAACTGATGTGGGTAGAATGTGGGGTGGGGGGGGGTGGGGGGCTAATGTTTTTGATCTGAGCCAGAACCAGTCTCTCAAAGCCCTTCATGGCAATGGGGGTGAGTGCTATGTGTCGGTAGTCATTCAGACATGTGGGTGTTGGTTTCTTGTGGACAGGAATGATAGAGGTGGTCTTAAAGCATGCCAGGACTATGGATTGGGACAGTGAGAGGCTAAATATTGTTATGAAGACCTCAGTCAGGTGGTCGGCGCATTCCCCGAAGACCCGACCCGGTTTGCTGTCCGGTCCGGCGGCCTTCCATGTGTTCACTCTGTGCAGTGATTCTCTGACCTCTGCAGTCAATAAAGTGAGCACCTGGTTTTCTGGGTGGCTGGGGATTTTTGTGGCTGGGTCAGTATTGTCATTGTCGAAGGGGGCATAGAAATGATTTAGCTCATCTGGCAGGGAGACATCATGGACGGTGGGACCGCTATTGGAGCTTTTGTAGTCTGTGATAGACTAAATGCATTGCCACATTCGCCAGGGATCAGAGTTATAGTGAAAGTGGTCCTCTATTCGTAGGGAATATTTATGTTTGGCTGTTCTGATGCCCTTTTTGAGGTTGGATCTGGCTGCGCTGTAGGCCTCGCAGTTACCTGACTTGAATGCTGCATCCCGGACTTTCAGCAGCTGCCGGACCTCACTGGTCGTCCAGGGTTTCTGGTTTGGAAAGGTGCGGGCTGATTTTTTTTTTTTTTTTTGGCATTCTCAGTGCAAAAGTTAATGTAGACTAGTATGGCAGATGTCTGTTCATTAATGTCTGTATGGGAGCCATGGGTAGCTGAATGTGCAAAAATACTCCAGTCTGTGTTGTCAAAACAGTCCTGAAGTTCAGAGAGGGGTTTTATGAGGGGTTTGTAGGCTGGGACCAGGAACAGGCAGAGGTCGTCAAACTGCCCCAGGTGGGGGCAGGAAGGCGCTTTGTATGAGTCCTTGATGATTGTATAGAGATGGTCCAGGGTGTTTTGTCCCCTAGTGGGGCAGGAGCCATGTTGATGGAATTTGGGCAGTACAGCCCTGAGGTTAGCCTGATTAAAGTCACCACCTATGATAAAGGCATTGTCCGGGTGTTTGGTCTGTTGTCTGCTGATGGCACATTGTAGCTGCTTCAGTGCTACCTTAGCATTAGCATGTGGGGGGATGTATACAGCGGCGATGGTAATGGCCGTTAGCTCCCTGGGCAGGTAAAAAGGCCTGCACTGAATCATAAGCAGCTCCAGATCAGCGGAGCAATGCCTTTCAACCATCTTTATATTGTTGCACCAAGAGTTACTGACATAAATACTCAAACCTCCTCTGTGGGTCTTGCCGGAGTCTGCTGTCCTGTCGGCACGGAAGGCTGTGCGGCCCGCTAGCTCGACTGCCGAGTCGCCATGTTGCTGTTGAGCCAAGTCTCCGTAAACATCAGCAGACAGCAGTTCTGCAGCCTTTTCTGAGAGGACAGCCTGAGTCTTATCTCCTCCATTTTGTTAGCTAACGACCGGACATTAGCCATGAAGATGCTGGGGAGGGACACTTTGAAGGGAGCGCTACTTAGCTTAGCATGTAGCCCGCCTCGTTTCCCCCTCTTCTGTTTACGTTGCCGACAGGGGGCAGCGTTTCCACTGCAAGGCCGGTGAGCGGATAATATGGATGGGGGAGTTGTCCGTGATGGTGGAGGGAAGTGAGTAATCCCTTCTGAGGTTTAACACTTCCTGACGGCTGTAGAAGAGCACAGGACCTACACTTGTAAATACACTTAAAACTAACGTATAAATAACAAAGAAAACACGACACTGAACAGGGAACCACAGTAGCCGCTGCACCCAGCGCGCTGCACCCAGCGTGCTGCACCCAGCGTGCTGCTGCGTTTGTGCTTATATGGCTCATGAGGGATTCATATTAAAGAATAGATGTTTGTGTTTGTATGGATGACACCAGACACATCTCCTGGATCGATATGACTTTAAGTGTGTTTGCATCAGGTAGTGACAATGACATCAGAGCTGACCAACGTCACTGAACTGCTCCCCCTGCTGGAGAGTTCTGACCTGCAGCGACTGGAACAGGTTAAAGCTGCCATCAATGACCAGCTCAGCACAGGTCTGTCTGCATTTTATACTTGATATATCTGTACAGTATGTTTCTTTCTGTTTATTACTACACTTTATATATCTGTACAGTATGTCGTATATTCTGTGTAGTACTATACTTTATATATCTGTACAGTATGTTCTATATTCTGTGTATTTCTATACTTATATATCTGTACAGTATGTCGTATATTCTGTTTATTACTATACTTTATATGTCTTTACAGTATGTTGTATATTCTGTGTGTTACTATACTTTATATATCTGTACAGTATGTTGTATATTCTGTGTATTTCTATACTTTATATATCTGTACAGTATGTTGTATATTCTGTGTATTACAGGGCTGTATTGAACACCTGATTGATTAGGTAGTTGTCCCTGTCCCCTTCCATTTACCCCCGCATTATCAATTATCCTGTGCTAATGTTAGCAATCTAAAGGTACAGGTAGAGGTCTGGTCAAAATAATTTCAAATGATTTTTTTTTTTGTCAATTTCTTGACTTCTTTTGTAAGGTAAAGCCATGTGATATGTGAGATAATCCACTCCAAGGTGATCCTCTATTTCAAAATAAGGACCTTTGCTTAGGCAAAGCTTTTCCCACTGTCGGGAGGTTCTCATCTCCGCGTGGCCATGTCTGGGCCTCTGTCAAACACCCATGTTCTGTGTTCTGTCAAACACCTGTGTTCTGTCAAACATCTGTGTTCTGTGTTCTGTCAAACACCTGTGTTCTGTCAAACACCTGTGTTGTGTGTTCTACACTCTATATGTTCTGTATTGCTTATATCAATCAGATTTATTGCCAGGTAGTTCAGGAACATACAGGGAACTTGTCTTGGTATGTTGGAGCAAAAGGGAAAAATCAACGGTAAAGAGTAAAGATCAAACTGAACGCATTTTTATTTTCCGGAAAGCGTCGGTGGTGTTGATAAAGTACAAGCTTGTTTTAATTTATCATTGCCCCCACCAGTGCAACACAAAGACAGCCAAAACCTACAAAAACACACATATCCAACATATCAAAAAATATATATAAGAATCACTGTTCAAGGGAACTAACACCAGCCAGGATGACTGTCAGAACTGCCGTCTGCGTGGGCTAGCAGTTAGCTTAGCCTGCCCCACATCCACGTCCTGTCAGACCACCTTCAGCTTTTCCTCCTCGGTCACAGCTCCATGCAGGGCCGTGTTCCTTGGGCCCACCAGAGGCGGCAGACCAAGCTCTCCCAGCCGATCCAGTGCCAGCTCTCCCAGCCAGGCACCCTCGACACAACCCCCCGCACTCCACACGATGACACCAAAAACACAGTCAATGCCAGGTGGGGCCGCCGCCAGACCACCCTCGGTATTATCAGGTCTGCATGGGCTAGCGGTTAGCTTAGCCTGCCCCGCCCCCGCATCCCATCAGACCGCGCTCGGTGTTTCCTCTTCGGGCAGGGCCGCGGTCCCTGGGCCCACAGGACACAGCAGACCAAGCTCCCCCAGCCGATCCAGCGCTAGCTCTCCCAGCCATCAAACGAAGACACAAACCCAGACATGGACAAAGACGCTGCATGGACGGCAATGGGTGAGGCCGCTGCAAACATGAGTTCGCGCTGCCATCTTCCCACACCAGAAGTGGAAAACTGGACCGACCGTGTCACCGTGCTAATCAGAATCTGTGGCGGCTCTACTAGCCGATCATCAGCTGATAAAGACAGCTAACCAATGTAAGTGACGTTAGTAAAAGTGAACTCGGTCCTCAAGATGGCGCTGCAGTTACTTTAGTACTTGTGCCTGAAACCCATGGCTGTGTAATATATCTACATTCTATTTCTGTAGTCTGTATTTCGTACAGCTGTTTATAATATCTAACACTTGTACACAATTAGCTTAATTCTGTTATATATTGATAACATCTACATCTAGATTTGCATTCTAGCTATCTGTATGTAAAATGTATATTCTGTGTGTTTGTCAATATACTACATCTGAATATATGTTAATGTTCCGTGTGGGAAGATGGCGGCGCGAACTTACGTTTGCAGCGGCCTCACCCAGGACCGTCTATGCAGTGTCTTTGTCTATGTCCGTGTCTTCGTTTGGTGGCTGGAAGAGCTGGCGCTGGATCGGCTGGGGGAGCTCGGTCTGCTGTGTCCTGTGGGCCCAGGAACCACGGCCCTGCCTGGAGCTGCGCCCGAATAGGTAACACCTTGGGCCCTCTGACAGGACGCAGAGGCGGGGCAGGCTAAGCTAACTGCTAGCCCATGCAGACCAGCAGTTCTGATAACACTGAGGGCGGTCTGGTGGCAGCCTCGCCTAGCCTTGACTGTGTTTTTGTTGTCGTCATGAGGAGTGCGGAGAGATGTATCGAAGGTGTCTGGCTGGGAGAGCTGGTGTTGGATCGTCCGGGAGGGCTTTGTCTGCTGTGTCCGGTGGGCCCAGGGACCATGGCCTTGCCTGGAGCTGTGCCCGAGGAGGAAATATCGAGGGCGGTCTGACAGGATGTGGAAGCGGGCTAGGCTAAGCTAACTGCTAGCCTATGCAGACCGGCAGTCACGCTGGCGTTCACTGTATTTGACAGTGAACATTTTTTTGATATGTTGGATATATGTGTTCTTATAGTTTTTGTGGTTGGGATATGTGTGTTCTTATAGTTTTTTGTAGTTGGGATACGTGTGTTTTTGTAGTTTTTTTGATATGTTGGATATGTGTGTTCTTGTATTTTTTTTGTAGTTGGGATATGTGTTTTTGTAGTTCGGATGTGTGCTTTTGTAGTTTTTTTGATATGTTGGATATGTGTGTTCTTGTATTTTTTTTGTAGTTGGGATATGTGTTTTTGTAGTTGGGATGTGTGTTTTGTACTTTTTTTATATGTTGGATATATGTGTTTTTGTAGTTTGGATGTGTGTTTTGTAGTTTTTTTATATGTTGGATATATGTGTTCTTGTAGTTTTTTGTAGTTGGGATATGTGTGTTTTTGTGGTTTTTTGTAGTTTGGATGTGTTTTGTAGTTTTTTTATATGGTGGATATATGTGTTCTTGTAGTTTTTTGTAGTTGGGATATGTGTGTTCTTGTAGTTTTTTTGATATATTGGATATGTGTGTTCTTGTATTTTTTTTGTAGTTGGGATATGTGTTTTTGTAGTTAGGATGTGTGTTTTTGTAGTTTTTTTGATATGTTGGATATGTGTGTTCTTGTATTTTTTTTGTAGTTGGGATATGTGTTTTTGTAGTTTGGATGTGTGTTTTGTAGTTTTTTTTATATGTTGGCTATATGTGTTCTTGTAGTTTTTTATAGTTTGGATGTGTGTTTTGTTGTTTTTTTGATATGTTGGATATGTGTGTTCTTGTATTTTTTTTGTAGTTGGGATATGTGTTTTTGTAGTTGGGATGTGTGTTTTGTACTTTTTTTATATGTTGGATATATGTGTTTTTGTAGTTTGGATGTGTGTTTTGTAGTTTTTTTATATGTTGGATATATGTGTTCTTGTAGTTTTTTGTAGTTGGGATATGTGTGTTTTTGTAGTTTTTTATATGTTGGATATATGTGTTTTTGTAGTTTTTTGTAGTTTGGATGTGTGTTTTGTAGTTTTTTTATATGGTGGATATATGCGTTTTTGTAGTTTTTTGTAGTTGGGATATGTGTGTTTTTGTAGTTTTTTGTAGTTTGGATGTGTGTTTTGTAGTTTTTTTATATGGTGGATATATGTGTTTTTGTAGTGTTTTGTAGTTTGGATATGTTTTATTCTTTGTGTTGCACTGCCGTGGGCTGGGGGAAAGGATATTCCATTTCCTTCCATGTACACAAGAACATGAAATGACGAATAAATGTCCCCAGTGTTTGCTGGACATGTATTTGAATTACACCTGTCTCACTAAGGCTGTTGTTGTGTGTGTCTGAACAGGAGTATGTCAGTGTGTTCATGTGGATAGTACGTGTGTACAGTAAGTGGTCACTGAATATAATGTGTCCTCCTCAGACCGTGGAAACCTGGTGTTGTCCAGTCTGGTTGAATTCTACCTGGACAGCAGCTCTCCACAAGCAGCCCTGCTCCTCTCCTCTGTCAGAGAACCACATGACAAGGTATGTCTGTCTGTGTGTCTGTCTGTCTACCTGCACATCTCTGTGTAGCTGTCTGTGTGTGCGCGCGTGTGTGTATTTGTGCGATGGGTCGTGTAACAGACATGTCTGTTGTGAATTCAGATGATCTGAGCCGCCTGTTTCTCCCGCAGCTCCTCCTGGAGAAGCTGAATGAGAGTCTGCTGAAGTCTGGGACTCGTCTGGCCGCGCTCACCCTGCTGGGGCAGGTGGTGCAGAAACAGCCCCCCTGGGTGCACAAGATCAGCCGCCTGCCCCTGCTGACCTCTCTGCTCAAATGCCTCAAGGTAACTTTCATATCATGGTGCTCTGTGTCATGTCCACCTGAATACTGCCCTCTGCAGTTCAGTGATGACAGGAGCAACGAGTCATAACACACAAGACAAACTAGAGGATAATAGGCAAGGCAACTTTATTTATATATAGCACATTTTACACACAAGACACAGTCAGTGTGCTTCACCTAAAAGGCGCATACTGGGCAAGAAGAAGGATTTAACGACTAATTCATATAAATACATTTAAATGAAAGAAGAAAAGGTTGAAATCAAAATGTCATGCAAAGTTTACAACTTTGCAAAAAAGTACAAGGTTTGCAGTTTAGCAGAAAGTAATGGTAGACATGGACGTTTTTCATATGGATTTAAAGGTAGTCAGTGTTGGAGCAAGTCTCGAATCTTCTGGAAGTTTATTCCAGCTATTTGTTGCATAGCAGCTAAAAAGACATCAAAAGACATGCATGTAAGGAACAACACTCCCGTCTGTGCCCTGACCAAGGCAAGGCACATTTATCCATGTCGCACAGCTCCACACAAAACACACAGGGCATCAGGAGAAACAAGAGCAGGCTGGAGTGATGTGATCCACTCTTTTGGTCTTAGTAAGGACTTGAGCAGCAGCGTTCTGAATCGCCTGCAACTACAGCGGATTCACACAGTGCCTTGCAAAAAGTATTCAACCCCCTTGACAGTCGTCAGTAACTTCTGGATTATAAAAGATACTCACACATGTGTTCCTGAACAGTATTATTGTTGTGAAGCCATAAGCTCTAACAGCATGTTCCCACAGCCAGCATAAGTTATGTTTCACTGACTCTTTATTAATAAAAAGTAAAATACAGTGCCTTCATAAGTATTCAACCCCTTGTGCTCTGAAAGCTCCAAGTTTACACAAATGACAAATTTCACCTAAAACAAACTCAGGTTAACACAAGGGGACATAACTGGTGTGCAGCTGTAAGATATTAAAGTGAGGGTCTGGTTTATGGGTATAAAAGCACTATGTGTAAAGTTCGTTAGCCAGGCGTGACCTCCATCAGAACATGAAGACAAAGCAGCAGAACACTGAAGTAAGAGACAACGTGGTTAAAGTACAGAAGGAGGGAAAGGAACACAAAACAATATCCAAGTGTTGGGGTGTCCCACGGAACACTGATCCACTGTCAGAAAGTGGAAGCTGCATCACACCACCCAGATGCTTTGTAGGATGGGCCGTCCCTCAAAGCTCAGTGTCCGAGCAAGACGTGGGCTGGTGAGGAAGGCCCCACATCATCCTGCAGTCACTGAAGGAGCTCCAGAGTCAGTGGCTGAAACTGGAGTAAATGTGCATGAGTCAACCATATCACAGCTCTCCATAAATCTGGCCTGTATGGGAGGGTGGCAAGAAAGAAGCCGTTGCTAAAAACTATCCATATAAAAGCACACTTGGTGTTTGCTACCAAGCATGAGAGAGACCCAGTTAAGATGTGGGTAAAGGTTTTGTGGTCAGATGAGACGGAAGTTGAGCTTTTAGGCCAAAACTCAAAGCGTTATGTGTGGTGCAAACCTAACTGCTCATGTCCTAAAAACACCCTCCGTACAGTGAAGCATGGCGGCGGCGGCATAATGCTATGGGGTTGCTTTTCCTCTGCAGGCACTGGGAACCTTGTTCACATTGAGGGAAGAATGGATGGGGCTAAATACAGGAAATACTGGAAGAAAACCTGCTGCAGTCTGCCATAAAACTGAAGCTTGGGAGAAGGTTCACCTTCCAGCAGAACAATGATCCTAAGCACAAGGCTAAAGCAACAATGGCATGGCTCAGCAACAAAAAGGTGAACGTTTTTGACTGGCCAAGTCAAAGTCCGGACCTCAACCCCATTGAAAATCTGTGACACAGACTGAAAATCGCAGTCCAGAGGCGCCATCCCACCAACCTGCAAGAGTTGTACAAGTTCTGCCAAGAAGAATGAGCAACAATTACTCCAGAAGAATGTGCAACGCTTGTACATACTTACCAAGAGAATCATGTCTGTTACTGCAGCAAAAGGGTACTTTACAAAGTACTGATATGTGGGGGTTGAATACTTACACAGGCTCTATATTTTAGTTTTTAATTCATTAATATAGAGTCAGTGAAACATAACTTATGCTGGCTGTGGGAAAATGCTGTTAGGGGAACACATGTGTGACTATCTTCTATGATCCAGAAATTGGTGGTGATTCAAGGGGGTTGAATACTTTTGCAAGGCAATGTGTGTGTGTGTGTGTGTGTGTGTGTGTGTGTGTGTGTGTGTGTGTGTGTGTGTGTGTGTGTGTGTGTGTGTGTGTGTAATTTTTTTTTTGCTTATCATATTCTGTTAGCAACTAGACATATGCTGATACTTATGAGTTGTTTGATATTCTCTAGTCATGATATTTACTAGTCATACAATGCCTCTGGAAGGTTTAAATACTACACATAGCATCTTTGAGGTATCTTCCTATTCCATATTAAAGGAGCTATAGGTGGCTGCTGATTTTTGGCAAAATTTTAAATTTCTTATTATATCTCGACAGTAATCAATAGTACTCAAAAAAAATAAGATGTTTGACACTGGAAAAAAATCCCTCGTTCCTGTAAAGGGTAGGAGCTAAAACAACGACATCCAATCAAGCGAACGACCAAGTCAAATGATTGGAATGAGCGAGCTGTCTATCAAACCCTCACTGACACGCGCATTTGTTATGCACATAACCACATACACAAAGGTTGGTTGCTAACACATAGCTGCCTGCTAGCTACCTAGCGAGCCAGTTGTGATTGCTACAACAATGGAGCCGGATCCTGAGGAATTCAGAAAACCGACTGCACAGCAGCCAGTAGTCATGTTCATTATAATAATAAAGTTCGTTTTCTCTTACATGTGTGACATCCATTCGGTACAGCTAATTCGGCTCCGCTCAGAATGATGCTTGTCTCAGGTGAAATGCTTTCACTTCAATCAGCTGGTGTGTCCAGCGTGCGCATGTGCTCTCAGGGAGTGGCTTTGGAGGCATCCTGATGCTTTTTGATTGGGAAGGGCGGTGTCGAATTCGGTTTAAGGATTTGAAAATATTTTTAAGTTCTGCCCAAAATCAACGGCTGCCTATTGCTCCTTAATAACAGTAGGGTGTTCAGCAGTATTCTGTGGTGGTTCTTGTGTCCAGACAGACATCGACGTGGTGATTCTAATTACGGGGGTTCTGGTTCTGGTCAGCCTGCTACCCATGGTCCCTCATGCTGGAAAACAACACATCTACGACTCCTTTGATGTGTTCGGACGACTGGCCGCCTGGAGTCTGAAAAACCCTGGTAACTAACACTCAATACACTTGCTTGCTGGTAGTCGTTCGAGTCCGATGATCACATCCCTCCTTGTTAACGGTGCATTCTTTAGATGACTGTAGAGTCCAATTCTTGATCCACAAGTTTTATTGCACGTTGGGCATATGAAGTCTGAGTTAGTGGGGGCAGGCATGGTTGTGTCTCTACTTAGCCTTTTCTGTTGATTTTTTCACATTACTCTCCAGTTTTAGCGGTTCTATACCTCTGTGGCAGATTTCCCGCCAGTTGGAACGGTTGATAGCAGCTTGCTCCAGTCTCAAGGGGTCAAGACAACACTTCTTCAGCAAAGTTTTTAGCTGGTCTTTGTATCGCTTCTTCTGACCACCTGCGGACTGTCGGCCCAGATGAAGCTGTCCATACAGGACTTGATGTGACAGGCATTCTTGAAGCATCCTGATGACATGCACAAGCTTGCACATTTAGTGTTCTGTGGCCGTGGCTTCTGTGCTCTTGCAGTTTGTCCTAGCAAGAATCTTGGCATGGGAAACACGGTTACGCTACGTGATCCCCATGATTCGCTGCAGACACCTTATGTGCAACCGTTCCAACAACCTTAGGTGGTGGCTGTATGTGACCCATGCTTCACAGCTGTATAGGAGAGTTGTGATGCATACGGCTTTGTAAATGGCAATTTTGGTGTGAAGGGGGCGGTGTTTGTTTTGGAAGACCTTACATCGGAGTTTGATGAAGGCTTCAGAGGCTTGTTTGATTCTGTTATTGATTCTATTAAGTGACTTTGAGTGTTAGAAAAGCGCTATATAAGATTGATTTATTATTATTATTATTATCATGAATTTCGTGATCAGTGTTGCAACCCTCAAAAAGAATGCTGCCCAGGTATTTGAAAGATGCAACAACTGAGCTGAGAGTGGTTGGTGTGCTATAGCTAAGACAGGCATAGTGGGTGGGGGACTGGACCTCTATAGGCATAACACCTCAGTCTTGGTGATGTTGACTGATAGACCCAGCCTGCTGTAGGCATTCACAACTGCAGCAAGGATGGTTTGCAGGTCTTCGGGTGTGTGAGCTACAAGAGCACAGTCATCAGTGTACTACAGCTCAAGGACCTGCACTGCTAACAACTTAGTGGTTGCCTGGAACCTTTGAATGTTGAAGAGGTTTCCATGTAGCCTAAAGTTTATTGTGATCCCACTGCTGCCTTCCAGATCTTTATGGAAAAACTTTGTGACACATAGGAGGAAAATGTTGAAGAGTACCACACCCCTGCCTCACTCCAGTGCATACGTTAAAGGGCGCTGATTCCTGTCCTCCTATGGCCACCTGTGTCACCATCCCATCATGGAACTTTGATAAGAATGTTCGCAAATTTGCTCGGACAGCCAAACTTTCTCAGGATTTTCCAAAGTAGTAGCTCTCGATTCACAGTGTAAAAAGCTTTGAAGAGGTTGACAAAAGCCATGAAAAGGTCCTGATGTTGTTCACGGCACTTTTCTTGTCGCTGTCGTACTGTGAAAATCATATCCACAGTATTCTTGTTCTTCCTAAATCCGCACTGTGACTCTGGCAGCAGATGTTCTGTCAAGTGCTTCACCACCCTGCAAAGCAGTACTTTTCTAGGACTTTGCCTGCAATAGCTAGCAGGGATATGCTGGGACTGTTGCCACGGCTGGACTTGTCACCCCTGTTTTTGTACCGGAATTACAATTTTAGTAAACTTCCATTGTTGAAGGACACACTTTCTGGTCCCAGACCTGCAGGATGTAACGATAGATCATTCTAGTTCGCAAATATCCTCCTTGTTTTAGGAGTTCTGCTGAGATACTGTCACTGCCAGGGAACCTATTGTTCTTGAGGGAGTTGATGGCTGCAAGTACTTCTTGAAAAGTTGGCGAGTGGTCGAGGTCTTGGATAGAATCAGGAATCAGGAACACTTCATGGATGGGTGGACGAATTGGCAGCTCTTCCAGGATGGATTGGTCAGTTAGTGAGTGCTGGTTAAGTAGGGCTTCAAAATGTTCAGCCCACCTTGCCAGGATCTGCTTTTGGTCTTTCAGGGTTGTCAGTCCATCCGCTGATTTTAAGGATATGATAGAGCAGTTCCTATGGCCGTATAGTCTTCATAGAATTGTTGAAGTTGTGCATATATTTTCTGTCAGCATATGATTGAATGTCGTGAGCTTTGTTCATCCACCATGTACTTTGCAGAGTGCACAAGGATGTTTGTACCTCCTTACATGCTGTTTGCCACTGCTGCTGAAAGTTGGCAGATGCAGGGGACAGGACAGGCTTAAATATAAGCATTATGCTTCTGCCTGTGCCTTTTCAGTCGCTGTTTTTGAGTACATTGTTTGTATTGTAAACATTTGTTAATTGTGGGTGACTGAATAAAACTTAAACTAAACTAAAACTAAACAGGGCAGTTGAGAGTAGTCCTTTGTGCCCTGCTTACGGTTTCCAGCAGGGATGTGATGGTGTCAGAGTTCTTGTCAAACCAGTCCTGATTTTTTCTGGCGCTGTAACCTGTAGAGTTAATTGCAGCTTGATGTAGCAATGAGGTTAGGGAGATCCATATCTGATCCATGGAATTGTCAGAACTCAGAGTGGCCTTAGACTCTAGTGGTATTGTGCATACAGTCTGTGAATGTTCTCATTCATCGAGGTTATGGTTATCGGGCGTTGGTAAACATCAGATCACAAAGAGCCACGCATATCAATAGCTCTGACAACGACCCATAGAGGATAAATTCTGAGTTTCATCACCAGCCAGACAGACTAGCTTGGTCTAGTCAGAAAGGCACGAACTGAGGAAGCCTCTTGGATGAGAGGCGAAACATCTTCACGGATATATACCAAGTCCAGTTGCACTTGATTCAACTCCTTTGGATATTGTGCATACAGAGCGATGGAACTCATTCTGTGCTGAGGCTGACTTCAATTTAGCACAGTTCAGTTGCTTTTTTTATAGGTTTCTTGAGACGCTGTGGGGGTCGCACTTTGATGTGGAGTTTGGCCATGATCAGGCGGTGATCCATCCAGCATTCTGCACCTCTCATGGCCTGGGTCAGCAAGACATCACTAGTGTCAGTATGTCTTGTTATGATATAGTCAATCAGGTGCTGGTGTTTAGATCGTGGGTGCATCCAGGATGTTTAGTATTTGGTCTTCTGCTGAAAAAGTGTATTTGTAATGGTGAGGTCATAGTCTGCAGTGTTAGCAGCCTCAGACCATTTGCATTAACCTGACCAACCCCGTGTGTACCCAATACTCCACTCTATATACAATTGTTCTTTCCTACCCTCCAGTTCTCCAGAATTTCACTGGCGCCATGTCTCACTTTGACCATCGAGACCTTAAAAGTTTAAACAATATTGTTAGGCAGCTCAAGTTCTTCCCCTTTTACTTTGATCCTCTCCCTACCACGTTTTTTCGCACATGATGTCTTAGAAATTATTAACTGCTCTCTTCAGGCAGGTATCTTTCCTACAGCTGTCATTGAACCACTTCTTAAGAAGAGAAACCTTGATGTGACAGCCATTGTCAACCACAGGCCCATTTCCATCGTACCATTCCTCAGCAAAATACTTGAAAAAAGTTTATTCTCAAGTTAATAACGATTTAATATCCAACTACCTTCTAGCCATGTATCAATCAGGTCTTCGATCTCACCATAGCACAGAAACAGCACTTATCAAAGTTGTGAATGATATGCATATGAACACGGAGTCTAATAAATTGTCTGTTCTTGTGCTCCTGGATCTCAGTGCCGCCTTCGACACTGTTGATCATGATATTTTGCTAGAGAGATTAGAAAAATGGGTCAGCCTCTCTGGCCCGGTTCCCAACTGGTTTAGAACATACCTACAAGACAGGCAATTCTTTGTCTATTGGAGGCTTTTCCTCGGACAAAGTGGGTATAATGTGTGGGGTACCCCAAGGTTCAATTCTTGGACCATTACTATTTAATCTCTATATGCTCCCATTTGCACGTTATACAGAAACACAAAATAAATGACAATAATTATGCAGATGATTCACAACTGTACATATCCCTTTCTTCTGATGATCTAGCTCCCATACGTTCCCTAACTCGGTGTATCGAGGATATTAATCTATGGATGCCCGAAAACTTTTACAATTGAACAAAGACAAGACAGAAATACTTGTTTTTGTCACAAAGACTCAGAAACAGAGAATTGCAGCTCATCTCAGCTCTCTGTCTCTGGAGTGCAAAAGTGAAGCTAGAAATCTCGGTGTAATTAATCATGGACAGTGATCTAAAGTTTAAGAGCCACATAAATCATCTCACAAGATCAGCCTTCTACCATCTTAAAAACATTTCAAAACTAAGAGGCTTTCTATCAAAATCAGTCTGTGAGAAATTAATCCATGCATTTATAACAAGTAGACAAGACTACTGCAATGGTCTATTGACCGGCTTCCCAAAATCAGTTGTGCGCCAACTACAGTTAATTCAAAATGCGGCAACACGTGTTCTCACCAGATTTAAAAAATATGAACACATTACACCTGTTCTTACATCTCTGCATTGGCTCCTCGTCAAAACTAGAACAGATTTTAAAATTCTTTTAATTGTATACAAAGTGCTAAATGGCCTTGCACCACGCTATATAAAAGACATGTTAATTCCTTATAAACCAGCAAGAACTCTCAGGTCCAATGGCAGTGGTTTTTTAACCATCCCTCGTGCTAGGTCTAGAGCAGGGGAAGCTGCATTTTGTATTTACGCCCCACGTAGAAGGAACACCCTGCCTGAGACCTGAGAGGGGAGCCCCCCCCCACCCTGGACACATTTAAAAACCTTACTTTTTAAAACGACGTATGGCCAAGATTTTGGTGTGGGCATTTATTTGGTATATTTTGATATTTGTATATTCTGCATTAACACCTGCTGATATCCATATTTATTTTCTGTATTTGTACTTTTATGATTGAGTTGCAATTGTTATATCATTTTATATAAAGCACATTGTGTTTCCCTGTGTATGAAATGTGCTTTATAAATAAAGTTTGACTTGACTACCATAGCATTAAAGTCTCCCAGAAGAAGGATCTGGTCCTTTTTTGGGATACCATGAAGGGCCTCATGTAGTTGCTAGTAGAAGCTGTCCTTCACACCATTGTCAGATGGGAGTGTTGGTGCAAATGTACTTAACAGAGTGGCATAGCGTGCCTTCGCTAGGGGATACGGGGAGGTCATTAGCCTCTCACTTAGTCCGGTGGGTGTTTCAGTGAGGCTGGGTAGAATGCTGTTCTTGATTGCCAGTCCAAGACCATGCTGATGTTGTCCACCAGGGGGATAGCCTCTCCAGAAAAAGATGTACTCTCCTCCTTCCTCTCTCAGGCAGCCTTTGCCCAGGAGCCTGGTTTTGTTGAGAGCAGCGATGTCCACGTTGTAGCGTCTTAGTTCTTCAGCAATCAGTGCAGTCCTTCGATGTGGTCTGTTGCCATCATTATCATGGAGAGTCCTAACATTCTATGTTGCTGATTTGAATGGGATCACTTGCTTGTTTTTACCGCAGGATGGAATTCCCGGTAGGCGTGGTAACCTACCCTGGGGGTTGGTTGAGTGGACAATTTTTAGGCCACCTTTTCTAGCCCCCCCTGATTGCATTGAGCAGTGTGGTCCCTAAATAGGGCTGCTCAGTCACATGGGGGTCTGCCGAAAACAGCTGCCATTCAATCCCAGCTGCTAGTGACCATATACCCTGTGCTGCTGTTGTGCAGGGCTCTGACTAGGAGCTCCCAGGCCAATTCCATCCTGCTCCCGTCGCCAGACACCCCAACGCAACCAGACTTCAACTGGAAAAGCCAGATATTGTACACCATGGTCAGAGGTGGAGACCTAGGCAAAGAGGTTTTTAGAGTGCCACAGGGGGTGTGCAGTCCTCAGTAGCACTGTCTTTGCCATGACAGATTGAGATTATTCACCCCAGAAGGGCAATTCAGTTCCACAATCTACCCAGAGCATACACAAACTCACAGACAAGCAGCAATCAGCAGTATGTCAGAGAGAACAGACAGATCAGTACATGGGCAAGTGATGCACACCAGCACCCTCGTGTGGCCATGCATACAGACTCACATGAGGACCAGGTGAAGGATAAAAATCCACGTAAGTTAAAAGACTAAATAAATAAATGAAGCATCCTAAGATGCATTGCACGTTACATTCCAATACAACATTCAGTGAACGTACAGGCCCACAAGCCATGTGAGAAACAGACAAGGTATAAACCAACTATTGTGTTTTAAAACAAAATAAAGCATTCATTTAAAATTACTACTCAGCATTTAACAGCTTGATAGCAGAAGGAATGAAGGACTTAGAATAGCGATTCCTTTTCCTAGGGGGTGCTTTATAGCGCCGGCCTGAGGGCATTACAGTGAATTCGCTGGACAGGACGTGGTCAGACTGGCTAATAATTCCGTTTGCTTTCTGGGCCACTCGTTTCTCCCAGAGGGGGCACAAGTCTCTCTGCTGGACTCCGGTTATTTGGGGGCAGACCTGAACCATACTGTTTAGGCTGTTCCTGTCCTTCACAGTCAACCCGTTAAACCAACAAATAGAGGAACACGTTAAAAGACTTTCAACGAATGACTGGTAGGAAATACACGAGATGGTATTACAGACATTAAAGGAGTTCAGCTTCCGCAGTTAAGTGAATTCTTTGTTGTCCACGCTTGACAATTGAATCTGTGTTCACATCGAACTTGAGTTGGGAGTCGAACACGGTTCCCAAGTACTTATAAGCGTCAACAATTTGAACATCCTCGCCATGTCTAGTGCTAGCTTTGGGTATATTATTGTTCTTCCTAAAGTCAATGACAAGTTCCTTAGTTTTTGACACATTAAGGTCAAGGAAGTTGTCATCATACCAATCAACAAAGGCAGGTAGGGCGCAACCGTGATCTGACTCCGAGCCCTGAAGAAGAGACAAAAGTGCGGTATCGACAGAGAATTTCACTAGGTAGCTACCCTCTTTATAAGACCTGCAGCTGTCTGTATATAAAATTAAAAGCAGGGGGGGGGAAAGAATGCAACCTTGCGGTGAGCCCCTGTTTGAAACCAGGACATTGGACATAACTCCATTAACTAAAACCTGCTGGATTCTGTCTGTTAAAAAGTTTAGAAGCAGCATTAAAAGCTGATCAGGTCAATTAAAATACGGAGCAAGCCGCTCGATCAAAATGTAAGGATGCATCTTGTTAAAAGTCGAGAATTCAGCAAATAAAAGCCTCACATGAGAACTGGGTTTCTCCAGGTGCTTATATACTCTGTTGAGGATAGTAATAATAATAATAATAATACATTTTATTTGTGGGCACCTTTCAGAGCACTCAAGAACACCTTACAGATAAAGAGTTTTGCATCCTCCACACCCTTGCAAGCTTGATAAGCAAACTGCAAGGGGTCTAGTTTGTTATCAGCTAGGGAGACAACCTCATCTTTTAAATTTTTCTGAAAGTTTTTCATCGCAAGTCTTTACTTGTTTCTCCCCACGCTCAGGGCGCCTGAAGGAGGGTTTGAACATGGGCATTAGATACACACTGTTATGGTACGATGCACCAAAGGAAGGCATGGGCAAGGACTTGTAAGCGCCGCACACTGAACCATAACACAGGTCTATCGTAGGGTTCTTTTGTGTGGTGGCACAAGTCACATACTGTTCGTATGTCCTCAGAGTCTTGTTTAAAATACAGTGGTAAATGTCTCCAAGGATAAACTTGTGGGCATCCGGGCAGATTGAATCGAGCCTGTGTGTTCCATCAGCAATCAGTTGTGCAGCGGTGGATGCATTAGCTCGCAGATGGATGTACACTATCGTGAAGAACAGCTGTTGAAATTCACGAGGCAAGCAGTAAGGGTGGCGTGAGACTGACAACAGTTCAATGTCAGGAGTACATATCTTCTCCCGAACCACAACAGTATTGCAGTACCTCTGGTTGATGAAAAAACACATTCCTCCTCCTCGACTCTTTCCGGTGATCTCTGGTGACTGGTCCAGTTGAAATGGGCTACCAAACCCGCTTATCGTCAGGTCCTCGTCCCGGTCCATTTCGCTGAGCCATGTTTCAGTAAAGGCAAGATGGCAGGCTTCTTTTATTTCGCGTCTGTATTTGGCCCACGCTTCAGCTGCTCTACCTTATGCCTGATAGACTGCACACTGGATAGCAGGACTGTTCGCAGTGGAAGAAGCCTGTGGCAGTTGTCGAGACTGTGCTTCAGTTTCTGGTGTACCCCTCCCTTTCTTCCTCTTTTGTGATGAGAAGTCTTATTATCCGGACTGTACGGTATGTACAGCTCCATCAGTATACTCGTCAGCATATCACCTTTCGTCAAGGTCTGTAAAGAAAGAAGGAGCTCACACCTTGACAGAAGAAGCCCGGGGATAGTGTTATCACGCATAAAAATGTGAAGAACTGTGTAAACGACCCCTTGGTCCACATACTGAGTCTCTGACATAAATTTCACAAACACGAGATGTTAAAGAACAAGTTAAAAACTATTAAAAAACTGTTAGGTAGACTGCTTCAGGTCGCACACTGAGAAGCGCCCCACAGACAGGTTGGTCCTGGTGGCAAGGGCTTATACCCAGGACGACCAGTCACCCATAATGATTGCAGAAGGCTGCCGGAAACTCCAGACCATCGAAGAACCGCCTAATGTGTGCCGCCAAACACCTGGCTTTTCTCTCGGGGTGTGCTCCCCTAACCTTTGTCTCAATAGACTTCCCACAAGGCAGCTGGGCAGTGGTTGGCCATGAACAGCCTCTGCGGACGACTGCAGCTCCGAGATCCCCTACCAAGTTTGCCTGAGGCTGCAAGACGCCCAGTAGTCCATGGGCCAGAGCCCAAAATTTCCTATTTCGGTACACTCAAGGTGGCAAAACTTACTTATAATTTTTGAAAGGATCCATGTCTGTAGATGATATTTTGGTATGATAACCATTCCTGAGTGGCAGCTTTATCACAGTTATCAGCTCATGAAGTTAACCACCCCCTAAAGTAAATTGCATTTTAGACACTGGTGCATATCCTGGTTTAGCCTCATGGTCAGGACATTTTTCAATGTTCTATAATATTGTCTTTGGTATCATTTTAAAGGGGACCTTCTTAGCTTTCATTCAAGCCCTGTTGTGGATATTTCTCACAAATATAGAGGTCACTTGAGCTCTTCAACCCGTCAATAACACACATCTTTCTGCAATTTTCGCCTAAACTATATACTTTCTTTTAGCCCTGTGGCATCTAGGAATATCAGGGACACAAAACACAAAAACTGGAATACTCACAGGACTGTAAAGATTCAGAAAATGTATAATATACCCATACTATTTCATTGTGTGAGGTGATTGTGAGCCTTAAATGAGAACTAGACCAAAGCCAGTTAGGTCACAAACTGGTCTCTATACATTTGTTTAAATACACAATCAAAATACATGATAAAAAGGAATACCATAGTGAGGTAATGAACTATTTTAATATTTTAAACAACATTGACATTTACATATACGTACTTAGTCAATGATACATGTAATCCCATATCATTAGTGGGTATATGTAATGGTAATGGGTAGGGTAATGGGTATATGTGAATATGGTTACATTATTGTTATCAAGCTCTGGGTAACCAAGTCCAGAATCAACATCCTGTGCATCAATAGACTACTACCACAGTAATACCATCAGAATCATCACACTGTCATTCATCAAACTGCTCGTTTCTCTCATCATCTGACTCCCCAAGTTCAAAGTCCAGTTCTGGACCATCCTGCTGTTTTTGGTTACTGCAGGTCTGTAACCTGCACATGTCTGTGCATGGAAGTCCATTTGACAGGCACATGCAGCTTGGCATTTTGCATGAATGCACACACTTGCATGTTAGCATTTCCAAGACCACATCTGGTGCAGGTGGGGAGCGCATCCAGTAAATGGCCAGCTTGCCTTCATCGTCTGTCCATCCATACTCAGTAGGGCTTGGCACACATCTTTCTGCAATGTTCGCCTAAACTATATACTTTCTTTTAGCCCTGTGGCATCTAGGAATATCAGGGACACAAAACACAAAAACTGGAATACTCACAGGACTGTAAAGATTCAGGAAATGTATAATATACCCATACTATTTCATTGTGTGAGGTGATTGTGAACCTTAAATTAGAAGGGCATTATTACTAAGAAACTAACTAGACCAAAGCCAGTTAGTCCAGGGGTCAGACCAGATATCGATATCACCCAAGGTGACACAACTTCACTGGTGCCATTTTATTTGGTACACTAACAGAAGTAAAATAATACATGATAACCTTTCCAAATGAGCAGCTATTTCATTTTTCTTTCAGGAAACCTGTTTCTGTGCCTCTCACGATTGTGTATTTGCCCAGATTTTTACAAATATAGCATTTCAACACCCCTGGTACTGATTAGCCTAGCTTAAACTCTGGGACAGTTCTTAGTTGGCCAGCAACCAAGGATAACCAGTACTGTGTACTTCCATTCATTGTGCTAAGCTAGGCTAACGTGCAGCCAGATAGCTTTCTACTAAACACATATAGAGGAAACTGGTATCTATCTTCTTGTCTCCCTCTGGAGAAGATTGTAAGCTAATTTCCCATAATGTTAGCATGTTCTTTTAATGCATATGTTAATATGATTAGTTAAAGTGGCTACGAGGAACTTTCATCTTGTGTTGATTTTAGCGGCCTCATGTGGACAAAATACAGCTGTTGCATAGCAACTAGGTAATGTATCTATTTGTGGCTATGTAAGATAAATAATGGTAATATGACGCTGGTGAAGCAAAGTAAACTTTGTTTTAGTAGTGTTCATACACCTAAGTTACATGTATTTGTTTGTATGTGGCAGGTGAAAACTGACTGAATATGGCCACTGGTGAACAAGCAAGTTTTTACCCAATACCAAAGCGCCCACAGGTGGAGTGCATTATCCACTGTTCTGATGATACAGATAAGCTGGTTTCACTACAAAGTGTCGACTCATGGAGAACTCTTCTCAGGGCAGCTCAGATACGAAATCATGCACCAGTTTTGAAACTGGCAAAAGACATTCCTGAGGGACAGATTCCAGCAATCTACTACCACAGAAAGTGTCGCAGTATCTTCACTATGAAGCAAATTCTTGATGGCCTCCTTGCAAAAGAAAAGAAAAGTTGTGTCTCTGCTGAAGAGAAACAATCTAAGAGAGTAGCTCGACATGCTCCAAGTACATCTAGGACTTATGATGCAGAGTGCATATTTTGTCAGAAAAACAGCAAATATTCCAAGAGACAGAATACGAGAGAAGTACTGGTGCAGTGTCGAGACCTGCGAGCTGATGCAAAGATCAGGAGTGCAGCCACAAAGAAAAGGGACAGCAGAATCCTTGCCATTGTGAGTAGAGACCTTGTAGCAGCTGAAGGGCACTACCACAGGTCATGCTATAGACTTTACACCAAAGAAGAGGTTTCCAAAGGAGAGGTTGCCAGCAATGAAGATGATGATGCTGCAGCCCAGTATGAAGCTGCTGTGAATAAGGCATACAATGAGCTGTTCCTCTTCATCAGGATGGAGCTTTTTGGCAATTCTCAAGTGATGACAATGACTGATCTCTCTTCTAGACTGGTAGCTTCAATGAACTCCCAAGGCATTGCCCAAGTCAAGGAATCAACCAAGAAGCACATAAGGCGAAACCTGGAGAGTGAGTTTGCTGGAGCCTTGCAGATATTCCCTGATGAGAAAGGAAAATTCCTCCTCTATCCCGATAACTTGTCCATGAGGGAACTTGCCAAAGAAAATCAGTCTCTCAAAAGGGAGCTGCAGACCCTGAAAAGTGTCAGTGCACAAGATGTTATAGCCAAAGCAGCCATCAAATTGAGAGCAGACATTAAAAGTCAAGATGTTCCTCAAACCTGGCCGCCTGAAGTCAAACCAGAAGCAGAATGTCCTACCATTCCAGAGTCGCTCATTATCTTCCTGTACTCTCTACTCACAGGCTCAAATGATCCTGATCATGCATCCCAGAGAGTGCAGTGCCTTCTGCAGTCATTTGGCCATGACATAGTATACGCAGTGACATGTGGAAATACCAAGCCTTCCAAGCAAATTGTTCTGCCATTCAGTGTCAAATCGTTGACAGGAAATGTAGAGTTGATAAACATCCTCAACCGACTTGGTCACAGTGTGTCCTATTCACAGATGGAAGAGATCAACACTGCCCTGTGTCTCCAGAAGCTCTCATCATCAGGGAGTGGCATTGCCCTTCCAGCTAACATCCATCCTGGCATATTCACAACTTTAGCCTGGGACAATATCGACCGTCTTGAAGAAACTGTCAGTGGTGAGGGAACATCTCACAGAGTCAATGGGATTGCTGTGCAAGCAAAGCCAGTCAACCCACTTCCTGTCCAACCCATGCCCACTGTTCCCAAAACAAAGAAGAGAAGCATTGATGGACCCCCACCAATGTTACCAACTTACAATGCTGGACAACGGGTAGGGCCACCACAAAGCAAAAAGTCAGATGCCGATACTGCAGCCAATACTAAGCTTGCCAGAGAGAAAAACCTTCTTTGGGTCCTAGCACGCATGTCACAACAAGAAGAACAGTCAGTCAGCAGCTGGACAGGCTTCAACATCCTGACTCGAGGAGAGATGACGGTCATCCCCGACAATATAGGCTATCTGCCTACCATCAATGCTCCAGCGACACAAATGTCTACTGTCAACGAGGTGCTTAACCAGTCACTGAGCATCATGCAGTGCTTAGGCCTGAGGAAGATTGTCTGTGTCTTTGACCAAGCCCTGTATGCGAAGGCTGTCGAGATCACATGGAAACACCATGACAAGTTCCATGATATCATCGTTAGGCTTGGGGTATTCCACACCATCTGCACACTGCTGGCAATAATAGGAAAGCGTTTCCAAGATGCTGGACTCAAAGACCTCTGCACAGAGTCTGGCATGATTGCAGAAGGCTCAATTGCTGGTGTTATGGATGGCCGCAAGTACAACAGGGCAGTGCGACTACACAAGCTCCTGTATGAGGCTCTCATGCGACTGACCTTGAATGGTTTCCTGTCCTGGTTGGAAGAAACTCACAGGAATGACATGGTTCACCTGAATGAGACACTGAAGACCATTGACAGCCTTGGGAAAGAAGTCTCACAACATGCTTTGAAGGAGGTCCTCAAGAACAGCTCTTGTACACGCATCATGGATCTATTTGAAGTCTACCGTGAGTTCCTTAGAGGTGGAAACGGCAGCCTCTCGAACTTCTGGATGTCCTATTTGGACATGGTTTAAATCTTGTTGGGGCTCATCCGAGCATCCAGAGAGGGAGACTGGATGCTACACTTGGCTAGCATTCGAGCAATGATCCCATGGTGCTTTGCTTATGACAGGATGAATTATGCACGCTACCTCCCCTACTACTACGCCCAGATGTCTGAGCTGCCCATCACACACCCAGATGTGTACACAGAATTCATGGAAGGAGGCTTCTCAGTCCAACTGGGCTCCACCAATCCCTTTGGCCGAATCCCTGTTGACCAAGCTATAGAAGAAACGGTGAACAAAGACACCCAAACAGCTGGAGGGACAAAGGGATTCAGCTTGAAGCCAGGAGCTGTGACCAAATATTATCTCACAGCTGAGTATAGAAGCATGTACCTCAGACAGCTGAGAGACCTGACAGATCAAGGCAGGTGCAAATGGTCTCAGCCAGATCTACAGAGTCCAAGGATCAAGAGAGATGAAGCAGATGTCCAGTCTCTCATGGACCTTATGGAGAATAACTGGCTCAATCCTATGTCCCCAGATGAGATTGATTTGGTTAGCCTCTCCACTGGCAACATGGCTCCACCTGATGTGACCATAGATCTCTTGAGAGCTCTTGAGAAAGGAGAAGAGGCCTACCAAGCATTCCAGCAAACAAGGTTAGATGCAGACCCACCACCTGTGAAATTCCACGACAAGATGACCAAGCAAAGTCTGAAAACATTCTCCAATGTCAGCACAAAACAAGCTCATGGAAAGAAAGCACAGGATGTGGTTCTGAAGGCAGATAGAAACCTTTTCAGTCACATGATCCTGGTGGCTGAAAGCAGGAAGGTGAATCTGAAGGATGTCCTTGCCTACCCATTGGGCCCACTACCATGGGCACTGGCAAATGCTGATGGGTCCTTACGAAAAACAAACAAGGCTGCACTTGCCAGAGAGCTTGAAAAGAATGTATCTCCTGCAGAAGACATCCCAATCCCATCTACTTCCATCACTGATGGGATGAGCCTGGTCCAAAAAATGAATGGCAACAACAAACCCTTTGCACAGGTGGCAGAGTCAGCCTTGACCCAGGTCCTCCATGAGGGAGCACAGAGTGGGAGGATTGATGTTGTTTTTGATGTCTATCACCAGACTTCGATCAAAGATGCTGAACGACTGAACCGGGGTGGAGACATCACTCTCCAGTACAAGAATCTTGCAGGGGGACACCACGTCCAGCAGTGGAGAAAATTTCTGTGCAGTTCCTCCAACAAGACCAGTCTCATCAAGTTTCTGGTGGAAGAGTGGAAACTCCCACGATACAGAGCTATGCTGCATGGCAAGGTGTTGTACATGACCTGTGAGGAAACCTGCTACAAGTTGACAGAAGATGGGTGTGAGGAAGCAGCAGAACTGCACTCCACACATGAAGAAGCTGACACCCGTCTGCTCCTGGATGCATTGCATGCAGCAAATGCGGGCTCAAAGTCAGTTATCATCACAGCTGAGGACACTGATGTCATGGTGCTTTGTCTTGGCTTCCAGAAGGACATCACCTGTCCCATCTACCAGAAGTGTGGGACTCAGAACCGCACACGGTTTGTCGACATCACCAAACTGGCAAGTTCACTTGGAGACAGCATCTGTGACAGCCTAATTGGCTTACATGCCTTCACAGGCTGCGACACTGTCAGTGCATTCGCTGGTCGAGGGAAGCTGAATGCCCTGAAGATAGTGAGAAAGCACACTTCCTGCCAAGAGACTTTTAGTCAACTGGGACAGACATGGAATGTGAGTGATGAGCTGTTCCAGAAAATTGAGCAGTTCACCTGTCGGATGTATGTTGCTAATAGCAGCACTGCTGAGGTGAACAAACTGCGTTACCAGCTCTTCTGCACCAAAAGGGGAGAGGTTGAGTCCAGCCAGCTGCCACCATGTAGAGACTGTCTCTTTATGCATGTTCAACGAGCCAACTATCAGGCAGCAATATGGAAGTGCTGTCTGCAGGCTAACCCTGTGGTGCCAAGCCCTACTGAGTATGGATGGACAGACGATGAAGGCAAGCTGGCCATTTACTGGATGCGCTCCCCACCTGCACCAGATGTGGTCTTGGAAATGCTAACATGCAAGTGTGTGCATTCATGCGAAATGCCAAGCTGCATGTGCCTGTCAAATGGACTTCCATGCACAGACATGTGCAGGTTACAGACCTGCAGTAACCAAAAACAGCAGGATGGTCCAGAACTGGACTTTGAACTTGGGGAGTCAGATGATGAGAGAAACGAGCAGTTTGATGAATGACAGTGTGATGATTCTGATGGTATTACTGTGGTAGTAGTCTATTGATGCACAGGATGTTGATTCTGGACTTGGTTACCCAGAGCTTGATAACAATAATGTAACCATATTCACATATACCCATTACCCTACCCATTACCATTACATATACCCACTAATGATATGGGATTACATGTATCATTGACTAAGTACGTATATGTAAATGTCAATGTTGTTTAAAATATTAAAATAGTTCATTACCTCACTATGGTATTCCTTTTTATCATGTATTTTGATTGTGTATTTAAACAAATGTATAGAGACCAGTTTGTGACCTAACTGGCTTTGGTCTAGTTCTCATTTAAGGCTCACAATCACCTCACACAATGAAATAGTATGGGTATATTATACATTTTCTGAATCTTTACAGTCCTGTGAGTATTCCAGTTTTTCTGTTTTGTGTCCCTGATATTCCTAGATGCCACAGGGCTAAAAGAAAGTATATAGTTTAGGCGAAAATTGCAGAAAGATGTGTGTTATTGACGGGTTGAAGAGCTCAAGTGACCTCTATATTTGTGAGAAATATCCACAACAGGGCTTGAATGAAAGCTAAGAAGGTCCCCTTTAAAATGATACCAAAGACAATATTATATGACATTGAAAAATGTCCTGACCATGAGGCTAAACCAGGATATGCACCAGCGTCTAAAATGCAATTTAGTTTAGCGGGTGGTTAACTTCATGAGCTGATAACTGTGATACAGCTGCCACTCAGGAATGGTTATCATACCAAAATATCATCTACAGACATGGATCCTTTCAAAAATTATAAGTAAGTTTTGCCACCTTGAGTGTACCGAAATATCGTCTGGCCCATGGACTACAGTTACCGTGTGTAGCCACGAAAAGGCCTGGCAGGAGTCTTGGTGAAGGAGAGGATATGTACTGGCAGCGGAAGACTTACGCACTGGGCTGCTGCCTTGCTCACCACAAGGGTTAGCCAGCGAGCTATCTAGCTTACAGCAAGCTGTAAGCGAGAGGTTATAAAAGCAGTCAGAAAGCAAGCATGCATCTTCCCTCTAACTGCTGCACTAGACGCATCACATTACCCTATGCGAAACGCACACAGAGACACAAACGTATGAGTATGTACTGTCATCCCTGATGAATACATTTTAACGCACAACATTACTTTTCAGTGTCTGATTAAAAAATGTGTTTTACCAAACATCTCCTCCCGCAGGTCACATCCCTGGAGTTTACCTGCTGCACCTCCATGCCAGTGTGTACTGCCTGTTTCACCGGCTGTATGGGATGTTTCCCTGTAACTTCATCTCATACCTCAGACTGCACTACAGCATGAAGGAGAACCTGGACACCTTCCAGGAGCTGGTCAAGGTGGGTGGAACCTCCAGACCTCCTCCTGCTGCACCTACTACAGCAGGAATTAGAATGTGAGAACCTCTGGTTTAGGTCAGTTAAATCCAGTACAGAACAGGTCAGTAGAGACCAGTAGATGACAGTTCTGCTAAATTAATCAGGAATCAGGAACACTGTCATTTCACCTCATGTACTTACGCACATGGAAAAAACCGACATGGTGTTTCCCCCAGCCCACAGCAGTGCAACATACAGACAAAAACATTCAAGAACACATATATCCAAACTAACACACATATCCACACTAACACGCATATCCAAACGCATATCCAAACTAACACGCATATCCAAACTAACACACATATCCACACTAACACGCATATCCAAACTAACACACATATCCAAACTAACACGCATATCTAAACTAAAAAACAAAAATCACTGTCCAAGGGAACAAACACCAGCCAGGATGACTGTCGGAACCACCGGTCTGCGTGGGCTAGCAGTTAGCCTAGCCTGCCCCGATTATACCTCTTGTCAGATTGCCCTCTGTATTTCCTCCTCGGCTGCTGCTCCAGGCAGGGGCCGTGGTCCCTGTGGCAACCGGACGAAGCAGACCAAGCCCTCCCAGCCATTGACACACCTCCCTGCACTCCACACGGCATCAAAAACACCACAGTCAATGCCAGGCGAGGCCGCCGCCAGACCACCCTCAGTGTTATTGGAACTGCCGGTCTGCGTGGGCTAGCAGTTAGCTTAGCCTGCCCCGCGTCCTGTCAGACCGCCCTTGGTGTTACTTCCTCGGGTGCTGCTCTGGGCAAGGCCCAGTCCCTGGGCCCACAGGACAGCAGACTAAGTTCTCCCAGCTGAGCCAGCGCCAGCTCTCCCAGCCAACAAACGAAGACACAAACTTAGACACAGATGTGGACAAAGATACTGCATCGGCGGTACTGGGTGAGGCCGCCGCAAATGTGAATTTGCGCCGCCATCTTACCACACAGGGTGCGGCTGCTGCGAACATGACTTCGCGCTGCCATCTTCCCATACCGGAAGTGACCTGCTGACTGACCTCTTTCAGCAGGTCAGTCAGAGGTCGCTGATTCTATGAAACATCTGCCTCTCACTGTCTCTCCATCTGTACTACTGGAGTGGTTGGAAAAGTAAAGATTATCAATGTAAAATTAGATACATACAAGTGAAGACATTGAAATAGTAATGATATTAAAACTTGTCTCTATTGTTTTCATCCTACAGCCCATGTTGGAACATGTTAGGGTTCACCCTGAGTTGGTCACTGGGACTCCGGACTATGAACTAGACTCTTCTAGGTGAGACCATCACCAGCTATAGTCGGTATCAGAACAACATACATGTACACACTGGTCATTTATCAAACTGTTATCCAGAGAGACCTACGGTAGAATAACAGTAATTGATCAAACTGTTATCAAGAGAGACCTACAGTAGAATAACAGTAATTTATCAAACTGTTGTCCAGAGAGACCTACAGTAGAAGAACAGTAATTGATAAAACTGTTATCAAGAGAGAGCTACAGCAGAACAACAGTAATTTATTAAACTGTTGTACAGAGAGACCTACAATAGAATAATACCCCTTTCACACCGGCCAAAAAAACTTGGTAACATCTGCCTATTTACATTGACCAAAGGCGGACATTAGCGGGTATTTTGCGGGGTTTTTGGCAAGTGTGAAAGGGGTATAATATTAATTTATCAGACTGTTGTCCAGAGAGACCTACAGTAGAATAACAGTAATTTATCAGACTGTTGTCCAGAGAGACCTACAGAGACACCTACAGTAGAATAACAGTAATTTATCCAACTGTTGTCCAGAGAGACCTACAGTAGAATAACAGTAATTTCTCACTGTCGTGCAGAGACCTACAGTAGAATAACAGTAATTTATCAGACTGTTGTCCAGAGAGACCTACAGAGAGACCTACGGTAGAATAACAGTAATTTATCAAACTGTTGTCCACAGAGACTTACAGAGAGACCTACAGTAGAATAACAGTAATTTATCAGACGGTTGTCCACAGAGACCTACAGAGAGACCTACAGTAGAATAACAGTAATTTTTCACTGTCGTTCAGAGAGACCTTCAGTAGAATAACAGTAATTTATCAAACTGTTGTCCAGAGAGACCTACAGTAGAATAACAGTAATTTCTCACTGTCGTGCAGAGAGACCTACAGTAGAATAACAGTAATTTATCACTGTCGTCCAGAGATACCTACAGTAGAATAACAGTAATTTATCCGACTGTTGTCCAGAGAGACCTACAGAGAGACCTACGGTAGAGTAACAGTAATTTAACAGCCTTTTGTCCAGAGACCTACAGAGAGACCTATAGTAGAATAACAGTAATTTATCAAACTGTTATCCAGAGAGACCTACAGTAGAATAACAGTAATTTTTCACTGTCGTCCAGAGATACCTACAGTAGAATAACAGTAATTTATCCGACTGTTGTCCAGAGAGACCTACAGTAGAATAATAGTAATTTTCACTGTCGTCCAGAGATACCTACAGTAGAATAACAGTAATTTATCCGACTGTTGTCCACAGAGACCTACACAGAGACCTACAGTAGAATAACAGTAATTTATCAGCCTGTTGTCCAGAGAGACCTACAGTAGAATAACAGTAATTTATCAGCCTGTTGTCCAGAGATACCTACAGTAGAATAACAGTAATTTATCCGACTGTTGTCCAGAGAGACCTGAAGTAGAATAACAGTAATTTTTCACTGTCGTCCATAGAGACCTACAGTAGAATAACAGTAATGTATCCGACTGTTGTCCACAGAGACCTACAGAGAGACCTACAGTAGAATAACAGTAATTTTCACTGTCGTCCAGAGATACCTACAGTAGAATAACAGTAATTTATCCGACTGTCGTCCAGAGATACCTACAGTAGAATAACAGTAATTTATCCGACTGTTGTTCAGAGACCTACAGAGAGAGCTACGGTAGAATAAGTCATTTACCAGCCTTTTGTCCAGAGAGACCTACAGAGAGACCTATAGTAGAATAACAGTAATTTATCAAACCTTTATCCAGAGAGACCTACAGTAGAATACCAGTAATTTATCATAATGTTTTCCGCAGAGACCTACAGTAGAATAATATCTATTTATCAGGCTGCTGTCCAGAGAGACCTACAGTAGAGCAACAGTAATTTATCAGACTGTTGTCCAGAGAGGCTTACAGTAGAATAACAGTAATTTATCCGACTGTTGTCCACAGAGACCTACAGAGAGACCTACAGTAGAATAACAGTAATTTATCAGACTGTTGCCCAGCTAGACCAACAGTAGAATAATACCCCTTTTACACTGGCCAAAAAAACCCACTAGCATCTGCCTTTTTACATTGACCAAAGGTAGACATTAGGGGTTTGTGTGGGTTTCTTGGCCATTGTAAAAGGGATATAACAGTAATTTATCAGACCCTTGTACAGAGAGACCTACAGTAGAATAACAGTAATTTATCAGACTGTTGTCCACAGAGACCTACAGAGAGACCTACGGCAAAATAACAGTAATTGATCAGACGGTTGTCCACAGAGACCTACAGAGAGACCTACAGTAGAGTAACAGTAATTTATCAAACTGTTATCCAGCGAGACCTACAGTGGAATAACAGTAATTTATCAGAGTGTTGTCCAGCGAGACCTACAGAGAGACCTACAGTAGAATAACAGTAATTTATCAGCCTGTTGTTCAGAGAGACCTACAGTAGAATAACAGTAATTTTTCCAGTGTCGTTCAGAGAGACCTACAGTAGAATAACAGTAATTTATCAGACTGTTGTCCAGAGAGACCTACAGTAGAATAACATTAATTTATCCGACTGCTGTCCAGCTATACCAACAGACCAGCATCTTTTTACATTGACCAAAGGTGGACATTAGGGTTTTTTTGTGGGTTTCTTGGCCAGTGTGAAAGGGGTATAACAGTAATTTATCAGACCGTTGTCCAGAGAGACCTACAGTAGAATAACAGTAATTTCTCACTGTCGTCCAGAGAGACCTACAGTACAATAACAGTAATTTATCAGACTGTTTTTCAGAGAGACCTACAGAGATACCTACAGTAGAATAACAGTAATTCATCACTGTTGTTCAGAGAGACCTACAGTAGAACAACAGTAATTTATCACTGTTGTTCAGAGAGACCTTCAGTAGAACAACAGTAATTTATCACTGTTGTTCAGAGAGACCTACAGTAGAACAACAGTAATTTATCAGACTGTTGTCCAGGGAGACCTACAGAGAGACCTACAGTAGAACAACAGTAATTTATCAGACTGTTGTTCAGAGAGACCTACAGAGAGGCGTACAGTAGAACAACAGTAATTTATTCGACTGTTGTCCAGGGAGACCTACAGAGAGGCCTACAGTATAACAACAGTAATTTATCAGACTGTTGTCCAGGGAGACCTACAGAGAGACCTACAGTAGGATAACAGTAATTTATCAGACTGTTGTCCAGGGAGACCTACAGAGAAGCCTACAGTAGAACAACAGTAATTTATTAGACTGTTGTCCAGGGAGACCTACGGTAGAATAACGGTAATTTATCACTGTTGTTCAGAGACTTACAGTAGAACAACAGTAATTGATCCGACTCTTGTCCGGGAGACCTACAGAGAGACCTACAGTAGAATAAGGTCGAGTTCCAGGGTTAAACAGATGGCATTATTTTAAACAAATATTAAACGTGCCTGGTCAGACAAAATACTGCAATAAATACTCCCCCAGATTTAAACTGACTCCTGTCTGTCTCTTTTTCTGTGTGTCTCCCTGTCTCTCTCTTTGGCTCTCCACATGTCTCTCTCTTTGGCTCTCTACCTGTCTCTCTCTTTGGCTCTCTACCTGTCTCTGTCTTTGGCTCTCTACCTGTCTCTCTCTTTGGCTCTCTACCTGTCTCTCTCTTTGGCTCTTTGCCTGTCTCTCTCATGGCTCTCAACCTGTCTCTCTCTTTGGCTCTCTATCTCTCTCTTTGGCTCTCTGCCTGTCTCTCTTTGGCTCTCTACCTGTCTCTCTCTTTGGCTCTCTACCTGTCTCTCTTTGGCTCTCTACCTGTCTCTCTTTGGCTCTCTCCCTGTCTCTCTCTTTGGCTCTCTCCCTGTCTCTCTCTTTGGCTCTCTATCTCTCTCTTTGGCTCTCTGCCTGTCTCTCTTTGGCTCTCTGTCTGTCTCTCTCTTTGGCTCTCTCCCTGTCTCTCTCTTTGGCTCTCTCCCTGTCTCTCTCTTTGGCTCTTTACCTGTATCTCTTTGGCTCTCTACGTGTCTCTCTCTTTGGCTCTCTACCTGTCTCTCTTTGGCTCTCTACCTGTCTCTCTTTGGCTCTCTACCTGTCTCTCTCTTTGGCTCTCTACCTGTTTCTCTCTTTGGCTCTCTTCCTGTCTCTCTCTTTGGCTCTCTACCTGTCTCTCTTTGGCTCTCTACCTGTCTCTCTCTTTGGCTCTCTACCTGTCTCTCTTTGGCTCTCTGCCTGTCTCTCTCTTTGGCTCTCTACCTGTCTCTCTCTTCGGCTCTCTAACTGTCTCTCTCTTTGGCTCTCTAACTGTCTCTCTCTTTGGCTCTCTGTCTGCCTGTCTCTCTCTCTGTGTCTAGGTGGAAATGTTATGAGGTCCATGACATTGTGATTGAATGTGCCAAAGTGTGTTTGGATCCTAGGGAGGCTTCCTTTGAGGATGGTTACTCCTCTCTGCCAGACCGCACCTCCCTCCCGAGACCCCCTCCCTTCTCCTCACCCCCAGGTGTTGACCTCACTTCCAGCCCCCAGCCCCAGCCTCTCATCAGCATGGGTGAGCGACGCTGCACGCTGGTGCGTTGCGAGTGTGTGGTGTGTGTTGAGGCTGACGTGCACAGGTGTGTGTGTCCGTACTTGCATGTGGTGCTCATGTGTCCCCCTAGAGGCCAGTGTCACATGTACACAACCAGTTCACACAGGAAGTGCTGCGTTAGCCAGGGGGAGGCTGCCAACTTCACTTGCTGTTTTACTTCCTTCTGCTCTCAAACTGTCTCTTTCAGCGACGACAAACGCACAAGCTAACACAATGACGAGTCCAGCTTGGTCCGGCGTCCCGCCCGCAGACACGGCCTGCCTGCGGGCGGGACGCCGGATGTGGGTATGTGTCCTGGTCCCCGCACCAGCGCCTCCTCTGGTCAGTCGGGGCGCCTGTTCGGGGGGGGGGGACTGGGGGGGATAGCGTGATCCTCCCAGGCACTACGCCCCCCTGGTGAAACTCCTCACTGTCAGGTGAAAAGAAGCAGCTGGTGACTCCACATGTATGGGAGGAGGCATGTGGTAGTCTGCCGCCCTCCCCGGACCAGCAGAGAGGGTGGAGCAGAGACCGGGACGGCTTGGAAGGGCGGGGTAACTGGCCAAGTACAACTGGGCAGAAAAGGGGGGGGGGGGATAAAAAAAGCGGATGTGATTGTGCCTCCTGGCATCAGTCAGTAGATTCTTTTAAAGTTACACAAAGACTGAACAAGAAGCGAGCCATGGGCTTTGGACCGTCCAGAACCGGCATGAGGATGTGTTCTGAAGAAGTGAGCCGTGGGCTTTGGACCATCCAGAACTGGCATGAGGACATGTTCTGAAGAAGCGAGCCGTGGGCTTTGGACCATCCAGAACCGGCATGAGGATGTGTTCTGAAGAAGTGAGCCGTGGGCTTTGGACCATCCAGAACCGGCATGAGGACATGTTCTGAAGAAGCGAGCCGTGGGCTTTGGACTGTCCAGAACCAGCAGGAGAATGTGTTCTGAAGAAGTGAGCCGTTTGGTCTGGACTGTCCAGAACCAGCATGAGAACATGTTCTGAAGAAGCAAGCCCATGGGCTTTGGATCTTCCAGAACCAGCGCGAGAACGTGTTCTGAAGAAGTGAGTCGTGTGGGCTGGACCGTCCAGAACCATCATGAGAACATGTTCTGAGGAAGCGAGCTGTGGTTTTTGAACCGTCCAGAACCAGCACGGGGACATGTTCTGAAGAAGCGAGCCATGTGGGCTGGACCATCCAAAACCATCATGAGAACATGTTCTGAGGAAGCGAGCTGTGGTCTTTGGACCGTCCAGAACCAGCACGAGAACGTGTTCTGAAGAAGCAAGCCGTGGGCTTTGGACTGTCCAGAACCAGCACGAGAACTTGTTTGTGTAACATGTATCTGTGTATATTGAGTGTGTTTGTGTAACATGTGTGTGTGTGTGTGTGTGTGTGTGTGTCTGTATTGTGTGTTTGTGTAACATGTATCTGTGTGTGTATTGAGTGTTTGTGTAACATGTATCTGTGTGTGTGTATGTGTGTGTGTTTGTGTAACATGTATCTGTGTGTGTTGAGTGTGTGTGTGTATTGAGTGTGTGTTTGTGTAACATGTATCTGTGTGTGTTGAGTGTGTGTGTGTATTGAGTATGTGTTTGTGTAACATGTATCTGTGTGTGTATGTGTGTGTGTGTGTGTGTGTGTGTATTGAGTGTGTGTTTGTGTAACATGTATCTGTGTGTGTGTATGTATGTGTGTGTGTGTGTGTGTATTGAGTGTGTGTTTGTGTAACATGTATCTGTGTGTGTGTATGTGTGTGTGTGTGTATTGAGTGTGTGTTTGTGTAACATGTATCTGTGTGTGTATTGAGTGTTTGTTTGTGTAACATGTATCTGTGTGTGTGTATGTGTGTGTATTGAGTGTGTGTTTGTGTAACATGTATCTGTGTGTGTGTATGTGTGTGTGTGTGTGTGTATTGAGTGTTTGTTTGTGTAACGTGTGTGTGTGTGTGTGTGTGTGTGTATTGAGTGTTTGTTTGTGTAACGTATCTGTGTGTGTGTGTGTGTGTATGTAACATGTATCTGTGTGTGTGTGTGTGTGTAACATGTATCTGTGTGTGTGTTTATTGTGTGTGTTTGTGTAACATGTCCGTGTGTGTGTATTGTGTGTGTGTGTGTTTGTGTAATGTGTGTGTGTGTGTGTGTGTGTGTGTGTGTGTGTGTGTGTGTGTGTGTGTGTGTGTTGCGTCAGCTGTTTTGTCCACATTATTGTTTGTGAGGATGTCACACTACCAGAGATCTCTGCTGCTCCACCAGGTACTGTTACTACATGGTACTACATGTTACTACATGTTACTGTCAGTACATGTTAGTACATGTTAGTGTTAGTACATGTAGTACATGTTAGTGTTAGTACATGTTAGTGTTAGTACATGTTAGTACATGCTAGTGTCAGTACATGTAGTACATGTTAGTGTTAGTACATGCTAGTGTCAGTACATGTAGTACATGTTAGTGTTAGGACATGTTAGTACATGTTAGTGTTAGTACATGTAGTACATGTTAGTGTCAGTACATTTTAGTACATGTTAGTGTTATTACATGTAGTACATGTTAGTGTTAGTACATGTAGTACATGTTAGTACATGTTAGTGTTATTACATGTAGTACATGTTAGTGTTAGTACATGTAGTACATGTTAGTGTTAGTACATGTTAGTGTCAGTACATGTAGTACACGTTAGTGTTAGTACATGTTAGTACATGTTAGTGTCAGTACATGTTAGTACATGCTAGTGTTAGTACATGTTAGTACGTGTTAGAACATGTTAGTGTCAGTACATGTTAGTACATGTTAGTGTTAGTACATGTTAGTACACGTTAGTACATGTGGAAACAGTTGGTGCTGAGCTGGCCTTGTGAAGGTGTGCATGTCTATGACACTGAGCCACAGTTACCCAGAAGCCTCTTCTGTGTGTGGCAGTGCAGAGATATTTGTGTACCTCTGCTACAGGCATGACCCAGCCTTAACACACACACACACCCAGGTACCATGTGCAGGGTAGTACTGCTGATAACCACTAGAGTGAGTGTGAACAGAGAGGAGGACGGGGATATGACGCTTCCTGTAGGATCTTCATTCTGATTGGTTGCTTTCATCTGATGTCTTGACAGGAAGTCCTGCCTCCACACCCCTGTCAGCAGAACAGACCTGTCCGTCTCAGTCTACCTCTCAGCTGGCTGGGGTCACGGCCTATATACAGGTACTATTACTGTTACTACAATTACTACTTATCTGTCTCAGTTTATCTTTCTGCTCACAGGACTCTAGGCCTGTGAGTAGCTGCTACTACTACTACTACTGCTACTACTGCTAGTACTACTAATGCTACTACTACTACTACTACTACTAATGCTACTCCTACTACTACTAATGCTACTACTACTACTACTACTACTAATGCTACTACTACTAATGCTACTAATACTACTACTAATGCTACTACTGCTACTACTACTAATGCTACTACTACTACTACTGCTACTGCTACTACTACTAATGCTACTACTACTACTACTACTGCTACTACTACTAATGCTACTACTACTACTACTGCTTCTGCTTTACCTGCTACTGCTGTTTCTATTCTTATAGTTCCCTTGGCACTAATGAAGCATCCATCTATTTTCTTTTTTTTTCTTTTTTCTTTTTTTTTTTTCTTTTTTCCCATTTTTCTCCCCAATTGTATCCGGCCAACTACCCCACTCTACTGAGCCGTCCCGATCTTTGCTCCACCCCCTCTGCTGATCCGGGGAGGGCTGCAGACTACCAAATGTCTCCTCCCATACATCTGGAGTCACCAGCCACTTTTCACCTGACAGTGAGGAGTTTCACCAGGGGGATGTTGCACGTGGGAGGATCACACTATTCCCCCCAGTTCCCCCTCTTCCCCGAACAGGCGCCCCAGCCGACCAGAGGAGGTGCTAGTGCAGCGACCAGGACACATACCCACACCCGGCTTCCCACCCGCAGACACAGCCAATTGTCTGTAGGGAAGCCCGACCAAGCCGGAGGTAGCACGGAGATTTGAACCGGCAATCCCAGTGTTGGTAGGCAACAGAATGGACCGCCATGCTACCCGGACGCCCCCCAGTATCCATCTATCCATCCATCCACCCACCCTCTACTACTTGCTGTCTTTCTGATTCTAAGCAACCAGATCGATACCGAGGTAGTCTCACTGCCCGCTTGCACCACACATGGGGTTTGGCTGAACCTGTTATCAGACCCAGATGATGCAGGGAAGAGCAGGTTGTTCTGCTCAAAAGACATCACCCACTGCTGCGGTGGATCCCCTCCAAAAGCAGGTTGTTCTGCTCAGAAGACACCACCCACTGCTGCGGTGGATCTCCTCCAAAAGCAGGTTGTTCTGCTCAGAAGACACCACCCACTGCTGCGGTGGATCCCCTCCAAAAGCAGGTTGTTCTGCTCAAAAGACACCACCCACTGCTGCGGTGGATCTCCTCCAAAAGCAGGTTGTTCTGCTCAGAAGACACCACCCACTACTGCGGTGGATCTCCTCCAAAAGCAGGTTGTTCTGCTCAAAAGACATCACCCACTACTGCGGTGGATCCCCTCCAAAAGCAGGTTGTTCTGCTCAGAAGACACTACCCACTGCTGCGGTGGATCCCCTCCAAAAGCAGGGTGTTCTGCTTAGAAGACACCACCCACTACTGCGGTGGATCTCCTCCAAAAGCAGGTTGTTCTGCTCAGAAGACACCACCCACTGCTGCGGTGGATCTCCTCCAAAAGCAGGTTGTTCTGCTCAGAAGACACCATCCACTGCTGCGGTGGATCTCCTCCAAAAGCAGGGTGTTCTGCTGAAAAGACATCACCCACTGCTGCGGTGGATCCCCTCCAAAAGCAGGTTGTTCTGCTCAAAAGACACCACCCACTGCTGCGGTGGAACTCCTCCAAAAGCAGGTTGTTCTGCTCAGAAGACACCACCCACTACTGCGGTGTATCTCCTCCAAAAGCAGGTTGTTCTGCTCAAAAGACATCACCCACTACTGCGGTGGATCCCCTCCAAAAGCAGGTTGTTCTGCTCAGAAGACACCACCCACTGCTGCGGTGGATCCCCTCCAAAAGCAGGTTGTTCTGCTCAGAAGACACCACCCACTACTGCGGTGGATCCCCTCCAAAAGCAGGTTGTTCTGCTCAGAAGACACCGCCCACTGCTGCGGTGGATCCCCTCCAAAGGCAGGTTGTTCTGCTCAAAAGACATCACCCACTGCTGCGATTGATCCCCTCCAAAAGCAGGTTGTTCTGCTCAAAAGACACCACCCACTGCTGCGGTGGATCCCCTCCAAAAGCAGGTTGTTCTGCTCAAAAGACACCACCCACTGCTGCGATGGATCCCCTCCAAAAGCAGGTTGTTCTGCTCAGAAGACACCACCCACTGCTGCGGTGGATCTCCTCCAAAAGCAGGTTGTTCTGCTCAAAAGACATCACCCACTGCTGCGGTGGATCCCCTCCAAAAGCAGGTTGTTCTGCTCAAAAGACATCACCCACTGCTGTGGTGGATCCCCTCCAAAAGCAGGTTGTTCTGCTCAGAAGACACCACCCACTGCTGCGGTGGATCCCCTCCAAAAGCAGGTTGTTTTGCTCAAAAGACACCACCCACTGCTGCAATGGATCCCCTCCAAAAGCAGGTTGTTCTGCTCAGAAGACACCACTCACTACTGCGGTGGATCTCCTCCAAAAGCAGGTTGTTCTGCTCAGAAGACACCACCCACTGCTGCGGTGGATCTCCTCCAAAAGCAGGTTGTTCTGCTCAGAAGACAACATCCACTGCTGCGATGGATCTCCTCCAAAAGCAGGGTGTTCTGCTTAGAAGACACCACCCACTGTTGTGGTTGATCTCCTCCAAAAGCAGGGGGTTCTGCTCAGAAGACACCATCCACTGCTGCGGTGGATCTCCTCCAAAAGCAGGGTGTTCTGCTGAAAAGACATCACCCACTGCTGCGGTGGATCCCCTCCAAAAGCAGGTTGTTCTGCTCAGAAGACACCACCCACTGCTGCGGTGGATCTCTTCCAAAAGCAGGTTGTTTTGCTCAAAAGACATCACCCACTGCTGCAATAGATCCCCTCCAAAAGCAGGTTGTTCTGCTCAGAAGACACCACCCACTGCTGCGGTGGATCTCCTCCAAAAGCAGGTTGTTCTGCTCAGAAGACACCACCCACTGCTGCGGTGGATCTCCTCCAAAAGCAGGTTGTTCTGCTCAAAAGACATCACCCACTGCTGCGGTGGATCCCCTCCAAAAGCAGGTTGTTCTGCTCAGAAGACACCACCCACTGCTGTGGTGGATCCCCTCCAAAAGCAGGTTGTTCTGCTCAGAAGACACCACCCACTGCTGCGGTGGATCCCCTCCAAAAGCAGGTTGTTTTGCTCAAAAGACACCACCCACTGCTGCGATGGATCCCCTCCAAAAGCAGGTTGTTCTGCTCAAAAGACACCACTCACTACTGCGGTGGATCTCCTCCAAAAGCAGGGGGTTCTGCTCAGAAGACACCATCCACTGCTGCGGTGGATCTCCTCCAAAATCAGGGTGTTCTGCTGAAAAGACATCACCCACTGCTGCGGTGGATCCCCTCCAAAAGCAGGTTGTTCTGCTCAGAAGACACCACCCACTGCTGCGGTGGATCTCTTCCAAAAGCAGGTTGTTTTGCTCAAAAGACATCACCCACTGCTGCAATAGATCCCCTCCAAAAGCAGGTTGTTCTGCTCAGAAGACACCACCCACTGCTGCGGTGGATCTCCTCCAAAAGCAGGTTGTTCTGCTCAGAAGACACCACCCACTGCTGCGGTGGATCTCCTCCAAAAGCAGGTTGTTCTGCTCAAAAGACATCACCCACTGCTGCGGTGGATCCCCTCCAAAAGCAGGTTGTTCTGCTCAGAAGACACCACCCACTGCTGTGGTGGATCCCCTCCAAAAGCAGGTTGTTCTGCTCAGAAGACACCACCCACTGCTGCGGTGGATCCCCTCCAAAAGCAGGTTGTTTTGCTCAAAAGACACCACCCACTGCTGCGATGGATCCCCTCCAAAAGCAGGTTGTTCTGCTCAAAAGACACCACTCACTACTGCGGTGGATCTCCTCCAAAAGCAGGTTGTTCTGCTCAGAAGACACCACCCACTGCTGCGGTGGATCTCCTCCAAAAGCAGGTTGTTCTGCTTAGAAGACACCATCCACTGCTGCGGTGGATCTCCTCCAAAAGCAGGGTGTTCTGCTTAGAAGACACCACCCACTGTTGTGGTTGATCTCCTCCAAAAGCAGGGTGTTCTGCTTAGAAGACACCACCCACTGTTGTGGTTGATCTCCTCCAAAAGCAGGGTGTTCTGCTTAGAAGACACCACCCACTGCTGTGGTTATCTCCTCCAAAACAGCCTTGAGAGGCAGATTCTTCACTGGGTAGTTAAAATGGTACCATGACACAGTGATGTGCTTCAAGTCTGGAGGAGCCAACTGGGCCCATCAGAGCTAGCAGCAGGCTACACCTTGGGTACTTCCCTACAGACAGAGAGCCCTAGTTGAGAAATCAGGTTTTTACTGTAGTCAGTTGGCAATTAGGCAAAGACGCTGCGGTGTGAAGCTAAACGTTACGACTTGTGGTTTGCGGGTCTTTGCTACTGCTGATAGAATAAGTCACACGCACTGTGAAGCGAGAACAACCTAATTCTTCCTCATACTCGGCTTTGGTGCTGCACCCAGGCCTTATAATGGCAGGGGAAAACCCAGCTGCAGCCTACACTGTACATTTATGGCTAGATTGACAACCTACCTCTTCCTCTGCTCCGCTTGCGTTCACCGTCACTTTTCTGTCACTCGCTCCCTCACACTCGCTACGCACACACATTACACACTGCCCTTGTAGGGGCGAGGCTACTCTAGGAACAGTACCTGTCACGCAGATGGCCTTTGAAGAATGGGGACAGGGAGGATTCTGGGATTTGATGCACAAGTTGATGACTATATATTTTATTTTTATTTCCCCCCAGTATAACAATTAATTCTGAGCGGCCCAAATAGCCAGTGGTCGGCTGCAGCCCTTTTGGTGTTTGCCCAAATTCCAGTTGGCCGGTCCGTCACTGCAAGTGTCATCAGAGGGGAAGGGAGCGGGTATGACTGGCCAGATGTAGTTGACACCAGTCAGATTTGTATACTGATATCTTACCTCTGTCAGGCTAGACAGAGAAGAGTCAGAGAAACCTGTATGCCTTGCAGTTTTCTTGTATGTAGACGTGCCTTCAAGGAGAGCTAGCTAACTTTAACGCAGGACGTCCTTGAGTTTGCTCCATGGAAGGAAAGCAGAAAGCATGCATCGTCTGCTACAGTGTTAGCTCTCTTTTAGCCTCCTCAAAGCATGCATCGTCTGCTACAGTGTTAGCTCTCTGTTAGCCTCCTCAAAGCATGCATCGTCTGCTAAAGTGTTAGCTCTCTGTTAGCCTCCTCAAAGCATGCATTGTCTGCTACAGTGTTAGCTCTCTGTTAGCCTCCTCAAAGCATGCATCGTCTGCTACAGTGTTAGCTCTCTGTTAGCCTCCTCAAAGCATGCATCGTCTGCTACAGTGTTAGCTCTCTGTTAGCCTCCTCAAAGCATGCATCGTCTGCTAAAGTGTTAGCTCTCTGTTAGCCTCCTCAAAGCATGCATCGTCTCCTACAGTGTTAGCTCTCTGTTAGCCTCCTCAAAGCATGCATCGTCTGCTACAGTGTTAGCTCTCTGTTAGCCTCCTCAAAGCATGCATCGTCTGCTAAAGTGTTAGCTTTCTGTTAGTCTCCTCAAAGCATGCATCGTCTGCTACAGTGTTAGCATGCAGCAGCATGCGCTGGTCATACTGATACCAGTCTCCTCAGTTCTCCACGCATTGATCACAGTCAGACTTCATTTACACATTTCATACAACACTGAAGGCGGTATTTCATACTTCACTACACCAGAAGAAGAAAGAAAAGAGAGGGGGGGTTGAAAACGGAAAGGGAAGCACCAGAAAGTAAAACCAGACCAGAAGGAGAGAGAAATGGTTTTTACGTCACCAGGCAGGTTTGTGTGTGTCTGGGACCTCAGATAAGATCAACAGCATGTTGCACATTTCAGAGAGTGGTGTTCATGTCATCGTGTGTGTGCGTGTTGTGCGTGTGTGCATGTGTGTCTCTGCATAGCGGTGTGAAGCTGATGAGGTCACTTGGAGCCCTTCCTCACAGTGTGATTTGGCCACACCCCCTGTCTCCCGTGGAATCTCTCCTGCTAACGTTCTGGAATCCTCACAAGGCTCCTCCCACTTCCAGCCGCCAAGCAGGACTGCCTCCATATCAGGTTAGACTCTAGACACACACACACACAATCGTTGCAGAACAGTTCAACAGACTGGACCCTCTGGATTTAAAGGCACAAGGTGTTTCAGCTTCCTGAAGAATAACAGGACTAGTAAATACCATAACATGGCTCGTAAACATCATGCTGTGACTACCAAATATAATGTGACTACTGAACATGATGATCTCATCTCTCAGCTCATGATGATATGACTAGTAAATATATACTAATATGACTAGTGAACATGATGATCTCATCTCTCACCTCATGACTCAGCTCATGATGATATGACTAGTAAATATATAATATGACTACTGAACATGATGCTCTCATCTCTCAGCTCATGATGATATGACTAGTAAATATACTATAATATGACTAGTGAACATGATGCTCTCATCTCTCAGCTCATGATGATATGACTAGTAAATATATAATATGACTACTGAACATGATGATCTCATCTCTCAGTTCCTGATGATATGACTAGTAAATATATAATATGACTACTGAACATGGTGCTCTCATCTCTCAGCTCATGATGATATGACTAGTAAATATATACTATGACTACTGAACATGATGCTCTCATCTCTCAGCTCATGATATGACTAGTAAATATATAATATGACTACTGAACATGATGCTCTCATCTCTCAGCTCATGATGATATGACTAGTAAATATACTATAATATGACTAGTGAACATGATGCTCTCATCTCTCAGCTCATGATGATATGACTAGTAAATATATAATATGACTACTGAACATGATGCTCTCATCTCTCAGCTCATGATGATATGACTAGTAAATATACTATAATATGACTAGTGAACATGATGCTCTCATCTCAGCTCATGATGATATGACTAGTAAATATATAATATGACTACTGAACATGATGATCTCATCTCTCAATTCCTGATGATATGACTAGCAAATATATAATATGACTACTGAACATGGTGCTCTCATCTCTCAGCTCATGATGATATGACTAGTAAATATATAATATGACTAGTGAACATGATGATCTCATCTCTCAGCTCATGACTTAGCTCATGATGATATGACTAGTGAACTTCTTGAGATGTTAATATCAACAGAAATTCTTAAGTGGTACTGACAGAAACAAAGTAAACCGATGTTTCTGTCACGACACTTTTTTTTATGTGTGTTTTTTCCGCTCTTTTTCTCCCCAATTGTACTTGGCCAATTACCCCACTCTTCCGAGCCGTCCCAGTCTCTGCTTCACCCCCTCTGCTCATCCGGGGAGGGCTGCAGACTACCTCATGCCTCCTCCCATACATGTGGAGTCACCAGCCCCTTCTTTTCAGCTGACAGTGAGGAGTTTCACCAGGAGGACGTAGAGCGTAGGAGGATCACACTAATCCCCCCAGTCCCCCCCCCCCTGGACAGGCACCCCAACCAACCAGAGGAGGTGCTAGTGCAGAGACCAGGACACATACCCAAAATGCGGCCTCCCCCCCGCAGATACGGCCAATTGTCTTTAGCGACGCCCGACCAAGCTGGAGGTAACACAGGGATTCAAACCGGTGATCCCCATGTTGGTAGGCAACGGAATAGACCGCTATGCTTCCCAGATGCCCCTGTCACGACACTTTTAATAAAAAAAAATCCTACTGCACATTATTATCCACCATGACAAAGAATTAGTAGGCCTACACAGTTTGGACGTTGCTATACAAGAAGACATTTCCATATAAATATACATAATTTTACTTAAGTTTATGTATGAATTAATCATTTTAAGTGGAATTTCCCAGTCAGCTCTAATCACATGCCATTTTAAAAAATACTGAAGCTTTCCAACATGAAGAAACACAGAAGCAGCCTGGCTGAATGATTCTGTAATTTTGTGAAATGATGAGTAGAAATGACAGAACCCGTCTCAGTCCTAATGAATAATCATGTTCAGGTTATGGTTCTTTTTTGCTATAGACAGGTTTGTCTGCAGGTCACTTTTTCAGTCCAATAACACTGCAGAGTTTTCTCTGCAGGAGTAAGAAGCCCATCCTCCACAACAGCTGAGGACTATCAACATGGTGACAACTGCAACCTGGTAGGTAATGTTAAGATACCCTCTGCTATCACAAATACTATTACTGAATGCTGTTGTAGATGTTGGCGCAAACATCTCACCCTTGCCCAGTCCACTCACTACTGGTTTCACCACCCCATCCATCTTGGATTCCTTTTTTCCTGTTTCTATAGATGATATTACAGCCTTGTTAGAGAAAATGAAACCCTCCTCAAACCCACTAGATGTCCTGCCACCCCCTCTGATCTTAAAGGTTTTTTAATCTTATCGGTCCCTGTCTAATTAATATTTTAAACTGCTCTCTTTTATCAGGGTGTGTCCCCAGCAATTTTAAGCTGGCTACTTTTCAACCTTTGTTGAAGAAACCAAAGCTGGACCCCTCCCTGCCAGAGAATTATAGGCCTCTTCCTAAACTTACTTTCTTTTTTAAATTTTAGGAAAAAGTTGTTGAAAAGCAACTTGTTCAAGCACTGGACTTGCACAGGGTGTTTGGCACATTTAAATCTGGTTTTCGTAAACGACACTCTACTGAAACGGCCCTGGTTAAGGTTTCAATTATATTTTGATGGCTGCAGATGCTGGAGAGTGTTCGGTTTTGGTTTTATTGGACCTTAGCGCAGCATTCAGTACTGTTAACCAACACATAATAATCCATAGACTAAAGCATTTGGTGGGCTTTTCTGGGACTGCATTTGAGTGTTTCTCCTACCTCACAGATAAGACTCTGTCAGTCTTTGTAGGTGGCTTTGTGTTGGCTACTGCTTTTTTATCATGCAGCGTCCCCCAGGGCTCGGTTTTGGGGCCTATTTTATTCTCCATATACGTACATGCTTCTTCTAGGACACATTAAAATGGTTCCAGAGACATCTCCTATCATTTGCACGCTGATGACATCTGGTTATACTTCTCCTTAAAATCGAATGACCTTGATAGACTCTCAGTACTGAACAACAGTTTAAATGCAATTAGGAACTGGATGGTAAATAATTGTCTGCAGTTAAATGCCGATAAAACAGAAGCGCTGATTATTGCTCCTGCTACATGGTCAGCAAACTAAAATCTTCATAAAATTGAACGGAACACCAGGAGAGTAAAGTGCTGGTCATCAGAGAAATGGATGAATTGGACAAATACCAGTGAGTCCTAAAGAGCTATACGACAAGGTGATGAAATTTATCTCAAGGGGCTTTACAGCAACACAAAATCCTGTCCTTAGACCCTCGCATCGGATACGGAGCACATTACATTAATGGTAACACATTATACCTAGTTTAAGCCTTCTGCGCTGGCGTCCTGTCAATCTTAGAATTCATTTTAAAACCTTGGTGCTCAGTTAAAGAGCCCTACATGGCCAGGCTCCCCATTACATCCTGGACCTTGTACACCCCCACACCATGAGCCGAAGTCTTCTTAGGTCTTCTAACCAGGGTCTTCTATGTGTCCTTCAACATGTTTTAGACTCGGGGAGATCGTGCTTTCCAGTCGGCAGCACCTAAGCTTTGGAATAGTCGCCCAATAAGTCTGAGGTCTGTGTCTGGGTGGCGTGGCGGTCTATTCCGTTGCCTACCAACATGGGGATCGGCGGTTCGAATCCCCGTGTTACCTCCGGCTTGGTCGGGCATCTCTGCAGACACAATTGGCCGTGTCTGCGGGTGGGAAACCGGATGTGGGTATGTGTCCTGGTCGCACTAGCGCCTCCTCTGGTCAGTCGGGGGCGCCCATTCGGGGGAGAAGGAGAACTGGGGGGAATAGCGTGATCCTCCCACACGCTACGTCTCCCTGGTGAAAGTCCTCACTGTCAGGTGAAAAGAAGCGGCTGGCGACTCCACATGTATGGCAGGAGGCATGTGGTAGTCTGCAGCCCTTCACGGATCAGCAGAGGGGGTGGAGCAGAGACCGGGACAGCTCAGAACAGTGGGGTAATTGGCCGGGTACGGTTGGGGAGAAAAAAGGGGGGAAATTCCAAAGGAAAAAAAGGCAAGGCTGTAGAAACCCCATGTGTTCAGACGCATTAGGTAGCATGCGGTGTTTTATGTGTTAACTTGTGTTTATGCCTGCCTCCTCTGCTGTCGACGTGTTTTATTTGAACACTCATCTGTTGTTTATCCCTCTTTCATTTGGCTGTGAAGCACTTTGTGAATGGTGTCTGTGAAAGCTGCTATATAATAAACTGTTCTGACTTAAGATTGTTAACCATCAGCCCCCACAGCTGGGCAACTAGTATTGCCATGGTGATGGAGGATGGAGAAGTGATGAAGACGGGTCCATTTTGAGGTGTATATAGAGACCTGTTTTGTGTCAACTGCAGACGGTACAGCTGTTGCCTGTCCTTCACATCAGAGTTGAACAAATTAAACAGAATTTGAACGCAGTTTTCTCACTTCCTGACAGCCAGAGAAACTACCGTCGGTAGACGTGGATGGTTCAGCCAGCCAGCCAATCACAGAGGAGAGACGCCATGGCGAGAACGTCAATGTCGACAGAGGTCAGCTGTCCGCCTCGTCTCCATGGAGACAGAGATTTGAATTGGTTGAAATGGTGCTGACCTCTTTGAGAGGGATGTTTCTGCTCATTATTACTATATAATTCCTGTAAAGAGCGCCCCCTAGGAGAATATGACTTTCATGCAACACATGGCAACACGGTTTCTGACTGAAAAGTTTCCTTTTTTTCTTTTTCTTTTTTTTTCTCCCTTTTTTCTTTTTCTTTTTTTTTCTCCCCAAGTGTACTTGACCAATTACCCCACTCTTCCGAGCCGTCCCGGTCGCTGCTCCACCCCCTCGCTGCAGACTACCACATGCCTCCTCCGATACATGTGGAGTCACCAACCACTTCTTTTCACCTGACGGTGAGGAGTTTCACCAGGGGGACGTAGTGCATGGAGGATCACGCTATTCCCCCAAGTCCCCCCCCCCCCAGACAGGCGCCCAGACCGACTAGAGGAGGCGCTAGTGCAGTGACCAGGACACATACCCACATCTGACTTCCCACCCGCAGACACGGCCAATTGTGTCTGTAGGGACGCCTGACCATGGGGATTCGAACTGGCGATCCCCCATGTTGGTAGGCAACGGAATAGACCGTCATACCACCCAGACACCCCTGAAAAGTTTTCTTTATAGTAGTGAAGAAGTTCTCTTCTTGCCACGCTTACAGCAACCAGTGCAGTCCAGCTAGGACCACAGGGATGGTGAGCAGGGTGGGTACTTCCTGTTGTCAGCCAGTCAGACTGCTCCCTGAAGTACCTGATGTGCTTTGTTCTGTGTGATGTGAATGTTGTACCTAATAATAGTAAACACACACACACACACACACACACACACACACACACACACACACAATGTAAAGGACAAACGGTATTACTCAGTAGTGTGAATACCAGTCCTGGTCTCACAGACTGAACACAGCACAAGACAGAAAGACCTTTTCCTCATGGAAGTACAGAGAAGTCTTTTTAGGGAAAAAATGAGTTGTGAAAAATAAGTCTTCCAAAGCGAACAGTGTTTTCCTTTATGCCTTACCCAGTTTTATTGTGTGGTGTCATTGTGTTTCTTTTGTCTATTAACATTTTTTACAATGCCCAGAACGTTTTTCCTGCTGATGTGATTGTTTTGTTCCTGTCTGGAGGTGTATTGTCATGTTCTGTGCATGTTGTGAAGTGGGGCAGATTGTGCGATCTAACTTATCTGTTTCTGGAAGGAGGGTGGAGTTGGACTCTGACAGAGGTGTCTGATTTCATCAGAGAGAGAGATGTGGAGTTTGGACACACCACAGGACACAAAGAGAGAGACGAAGGTACCGTACACACACACACACACACACACACACACACACACACACACACGTTCATGCAAACACATGCATTCACACACACACACTACACTAACACATGCAGCGCCTGGCAAAAGTATCCAACCCCCTTGACAGTCGTCAGTAATGTCTGGAGTATAAAAGATAGTCGCACATGTGTTCCCCTAACAGCATGTTCCCACAGCCAGCATAAGTTATGTTTCACTGACTCTATATTAATGAATTAAAAACTAAAATATAGAGCCTGTGTAAGTATTCAACCCCCACATATCAGTACTTTGTAAAGTACCCTTTTGCTGCAGTAACAGACATGATCCTCTTGGTAAGTATGTACAAGCGTTGCACATTCTTCTGGAGTAATTGTTGCTCATTCTTCTTGGCAGAACTTGTACAGGTCTTGCAGGTTGGTGGGACGGTGCCTCTGGACTGCGATTTTCAGTCTGTGTCACACATTTTCAATCGAGTTGAGGTCCGGACTTTGACTTGGCCACTCCAAAATATTCCCCTTTTTGTTGCTGAGCCATGCCATTGTTGCTTTAGCCTTGTGCTTAGGATCATTGTCTTGCTGGAAGGTGAACCTTCTCCCAAGCTGCAGTTTTATGGCAGACTGCAACAGGTTTTCTTCCAGTATTGCCTGTATTTAGCCCCATCCATTCTTCCCTCAATGTGAACAAGGTTCCCAGTGCCTGCAGAGGAAAAGAAACCCCATAGCATTATGCTGCCGCCACCATGCTTCACTGTAGGGAGGGTGTTTTTAGGACATGAGCAGAGTTAGGTTTGCGCCGCACATAACGCTTTGAGTTTTGGCCAAAAAGCTCAACTTCCGTCTCATCTGACCACAAAACCTTTACCCACATCCTAACTGGGTCTCTCTCATGCTTGGTAGCAAACTCCAAGTGTGCTTTTATATGGATAGTTTTGAGCACGGCTTCTTTCTTGCCACCCTCCCATACAGGCCAGATTTATGGAGAGCTGTGATATGGTTGACTCATGCACATTTACTCCAGTTTCAGCCACTGACCTCTGCAGCTCCTTCAGAGTGACTGCAGGATCATGTGTGGCTTTCCTCACCAGCCCACGTCTTGCTCGGACACTGAGCTTTGAGGGCCGGCCCATCCTACAAAGCATCTGGGTGGTGTGATGCAGCTTCCACTTTCTGACAGTGGACCAGTGTTCCTGGGACATCCAAACACTTGGATATTGTTTTGTGTCCCTTTCCCACCTTCTGTACTTTAACCACTTTGTCTCTTACTTCAGCATTCTGCTGCTTTGTCTTCATGTTCTGATGGAGTTCACGCCCGGCTAATGAACTTTACACAGAGTGCTTTTATACCCATAAACCAGAACCTCACTTTAATATCTTAACAGCTGCACACTGGTTATGTCCCCTTGTGTTAACCTGAGTTTGTTTTAGGAAGAATTTGTCATTTGTGTAAACTTGGAGCTTTCAGAGCACAAGGGCTTGAATACTTATGCAAGCACTGTATTTTCCTTTTTATTAATAAAGAGTCAGTGAAACATAACTTATGCTGGCTGTGGGAACATGCTGTTAGAGCTTATGGCTTCACAACAATAATACTGTTCAGGAACACGTGTGAGTATCTTTTATAATCCAGAAGTTACTGACGAGTGTCAAGGGGGTTGAATGCTGTTTGCAAGGCACTGCATGTAGAGACATACACATCATACACATACAGACATAAAGCCATACATACACAGATACATACTCACTGCTTTGTCCTCTCCCCCCTTCCTCTCTTCTTCTCTCTCTCTCTCTCTCTCTCTCTTTCTCCTCTCCTCTCTCTCTCCCTCTCCTCTCTCCTTCTCTCTCTCCCTCTCTTCTCTCCACTCTCTCTCCTTCTCTCTCTCTTTCTCCTCTCCTCTCTCTCCCTCTACTCTCTCCTCTCTCTCTCTCCTTCGCTCTCTCTCTCCCTCTCCTCTCTCCTTCTCTCTCTCGCTCTCTCTCCTCTCTCTTTCTCCTCTCCTCTCTCTCCCTCTCCTCTCTCTCTCCTTTTCTCTCCTTCACTCTCTCACTCTCTTCTCTCCACTCTCTCTCCTTCTCTCTCTCTCTCTCCTCTCTCTCTCTCTTTCTCCTCTCCTCTCTCTCCCTCTACTCTCTCCTCTCTCTCTCTCCTTCGCTCTCTCTCTCCCTCTCCTCTCTCCTTCTCTCTCTCGCTCTCTCTCCTCTCTCTTTCTCCTCTCCTCTCTCTCCCTCTCCTCTCTCTCTCCTTTTCTCTCCTTCACTCTCTCACTCTCTTCTCTCCACTCTCTCTCCTTCTCTCTCTCTCTCTCCGCTCTCTCTCTCCCTCTCCTCTCTCCTCTCTCCCTCTCTTTCTCCTCTCCTCTCTCTCCTCTCTCTCTCCTTCGCTCGCTCTCTCCCTCTCCTCTCTCCTCTCTCCTTCTCTCTCTCTCTCTCCCTCTCTCTGTCTCTCTCTCTCTCTCTCTCTCTCTCTCTCTCTCTCTCTCTCTCTCTCTCTCCTCTCTCTCTCTCTCTCTCTCTCTCTCTCTCTCTCTCTCTCTCTCTCTAACCCCCTGAGATGATTTTGTGTTTGTTATGTTGGGCTATTTTATTTTGAAATTCTGTTTTTTTACAAATACTTGTTTAGACTACTCAGTGTTTTTTGTTTTTCCCTGAAACTATTTTTTTTTGTATGAGCTGGATGATGAAGAGATAATTGTGTTTGGGTATCGGCTGTTGGACTGTAACGTATTCAGAATAAATGTACCTTTTTAAAAATAAAAGAAATCTCTCTCTCTCTCTCTCTCTCTCTCTCTCTCTCTCTCTCTCTCTCTCTCTCTCTCTCTCTCTCTCTCTCTCTCTCTCGCTCTGACAGAGGAAATATTGAAGCTAGGTGTCTCTCAGACTCCCTCCTTTCAGGGCGCCTGTCTGTCCTCCACACCAAGCCACACTGAGCCCCAAGTGGGCATGTCCAACCACCTGCCCCACTGGTCCTTCAGGCCCTCTTTTACCCCAATCCAGGGTCGTTCCCCAGAGGGCCCTAATGGGTGGGGCCACAGCTCTGTTAAGTCAGAGGAGGGGGGCCTTTCTCAGTTCTGCCCCTCCAGTCCTGACCAGGCTAATTCTCCTCCCTATGAGCCCCTCTTCCAGCTGGCTCTGCCCAGGGCAGCATCTCTGTTTGTCAGCAGGAAGACACAGGTAAGTGCGTACACGCACACACACACACACACACACACAGTAGCGACAGTAGCTTCTGGGTTCAGTGAGGACTACATTTCCAGACCAGAGAAATTTATGAAAGAATAAGATGAAGATGATTTATTTAATTTCATCTCTTCTGTATTTCAGGAGTTGGTGGAGAGGGCAGGAGGAAAGCAGGAGAAAAGAGCGTGGAACCAGGAGGAGGGGGAAGAGGACTGCTCCTCTTTCTCTCCACTGGAGATGCTGGACCGTCTGATCCTGCAGGGACACCAGGCCCACCAGAGACTCAGCATGAGGTGAGCAGGAGCCCATGCCTCCACCTTTTAAAGGAGACCCAGAATGAATTTAGACTTTCTATCCAATACCTCACAAAAACACAAGCGCGCGCGCACGCACGCACACACACACACACACACACACACACACACACACACACACACACACACACACACACACACACACACACACCCATACAGAAACACATCATCGGCGGTCACTCGGGGTCAAGTATGACTGTCCTCCTTCTAGGTCCTTGTGGGCCTTCAGATGGGCGTAAAGGCCAATCCTGGAGCCTCGTGTTTTGGGGCAGTGTGGGCACGGGTGTGTAGGAGTGGTTGAGGGTGTGGGTTGGGCTTTTCTGGTAACTCGCTCCTTTCTGAGTCTGTGCTTGTTTTCAGCGGCACGGTGGAGGTCATGGTTGTAGTGTCCAGCACCCTCATGGACAGCCAGTCTCCAGGCCTCCCTGTTTGTTGCTGCTTGTTCCCAGGTGTTCAGGTCAATGCCAAACCTTTTGATGTGGGCCTTGGTGTTGTCTTTATATCACTTCTTCTGTCCTCCTGGGGCAGGACATCCTATCACGAGCTGAGAGTAAAGGACTTGTTTCGGGAGGTGAGAGTCAGATATTTGGAGGACATGGCCAGTCCGTCTCAGCTGATGTTGTGCAATGGTGGCAGTTATGGTAGGCATGTTGGCCTCCTCAAGGACGCTGACACTGGTGCGCTTCTCCGCCCAGCTGATCTTAAGGATCTTCCTGAGGCGTTGCTGTTGGTATGCCTCAAGTGCCTTCAGGTGCCTGCTATATGTTGTCCAGGTTTCTGACCAGCTGCCGCTTTGTACACCAGAATTTTTGTTCTGGTCTGAAGGTCGCGGTTTTCAAAAACCCTTTTACTCAATCTTGAGAAGGCCCAGCTGGAGAGATTGAGACAATGGTGTATTTCAATGTCAATGTTGGCTTTGGAGGAGAGACGGCTGCGAAGATGTGGCAACTGTTCCATGTTTTCGAGTCGGGTGTTGTCTACAGAGATGGATGGGGGCAGAGCAGGCATATTTCTGTTGGGTGGGGGTTGGTAGAAGATATGGTTCTTTTTTATGCTTATGGCCAGGCCAAGCTGCTTGTATGCCTTTGCAAAGGCGTCCAGTATGCGCTGTAGTTCCTCTTCTCCGAGGGACACTAACGCGTTGTCATCAGCGTACTGCAGCTCTATGATGGATGTGGTGATGGTTTTACCTTTAGCCCTGAATCTGTTAATGTTCAGGAGATTCTCATCAGTTCTGAACAGGATTTTGAATCCCTGAGGCAGATTGGGACCCGTGAGGGGGAGGATGGTGGCAGTGAAGATAGAGAACAAGGTTCGGGCATTGACACAGCCTTGTTTAACACCTGTGTGGGCCTTGAAGGACTCAGTCTCGTCTCTGTAACTGCTGAGTACTCTAGCTGACATATTATCATGTAGTAGTCATAGTAGTCTGATATATTTGTCAGGGCAGCCTATTTTTGACAGAACTACCCAAAGGGCTTGGCAGTTTACAGAATCAAAAGCTTTGGGTAAGTCTATGAAGGCCATGTACAATGGTTGATTCATTTCCAGGGCTTTTTCTTGGAGTTGGCAAGTGGTGAAAATCATGTCCATGTTGCCTGTTAGTACGAAAACCGCTCTGGCTCTCCCTGTGGTGGAAAGCAGGGAAATGGCACGGTAGTTTCTGCGCTCAGATAGATAGAGACAGTGAGAAAATCCCTAAATTACGCAGGGATCTCCTCTTTTCCCCCACATTTTAAGTAGCAGGGCATGGATATGTCTTGAGTGTAGG